>NC_058084.1:422872842-423172842 GCF_014858855.1 Bufo gargarizans
AGCTTTAATACTGTTAGCATGTGGTTAATCGTCTATGCCAACTACACAAGTACCCATGGAGTCCGATGTACGCAATTTTAACAAGCAAACCCCCGCTAACATAGCCATATTCTACGTTGACGTCATGTGTAGTGGACATAGACGACGCAACCACATTCTAAACTATGCTTTTCATGGAATCCTGATAGAATCATGTTTTCCTTGCATATACCCATATAATCATGTTCGTAAATACGAATTTATATATGTATTTCATATATATATTTTTCCTCTATATATGTCTCTAATAACCTCTGGGCCCCTATCTACTCTGCTGCTATAACCCTATCAAATATTACTTGTACATTATTTATTGTCTCATTTTTATCATGTTATATCTATGTAATTTCATACTCTGCCATCCATGTAAAAAGTACTATATATATATATATATATATATATATATATATATATATATATATATATATATATATATATATATATATATATATATATATATAATAAATAAAATAAATAAATAAATAAATAAATAAATAAATTGACCACTGATGAAGGTCCACCGTGACCGAAACGTCTGGTCAGAAAATAATCTGTTATTCTTTAACATATAACGGGCCTATGGATGGCATAGAAAAAAAGAGAGAATAAAATTCACTTAATTTGCATAACTTCCAGACTGAGTGCCTCAATATTTCATTACCTGGATACGGCCTAATAAGCCCTTGATTGGCACCGGTATCAAGATTTGAACAGAGTGCGGTTCCTCACTTCTCAGATTAGGTATTCAAGACAACCCAGGAGAGACAACTCTGTAATGTCCTTGAGGGGCCCAGCCAGAGCCTTGACTTGAACCCAATCAAACACCTCTGGAGAGACTTGAAAATGGTTGTCCACCGACGGTCCCCACCCAGTCTGACAGAGCTTGAGAGAATCTGCAGAGAAGAATGGCAGAAAATCCCCAAATCCAGGTGTGCAAACCTTGTGGCATCTTACCCAAGAAGACTGGAGACTGTAATCACTGCCAAAGGTGCTTCAACCAAGTCCTGAGTAAATGGTCTGAATACTTATGTCAATGCAAGATTTAGGTTTTTCCTTTTCAATAAATTAGCACAGATTTCTAACATTCTGTTTTCACTTTGTCATTATGGGGTATTGGGCTATTACAGACATCATCATTACTTGCTGTTCCCTGTACAGCTCATAGTCTAAGTTCCCGGAGGAAACCCATGCAAACATGGAGAGAACATACAAACTCCATGTAGATGTTGCCCTTGGTCGATGCAAACCCAGGACCACAGTGCTGCCTATCTTCATTTAATTTGCGTTTAGTCTTAATTGGGAAAAAAATAAAAAATAAACTACTAATGCTAGAAGCTATTAATGCTTCTATTTTTTTGAAAGCATTAATACTTTTCAGCATTTTTCAATACTCGCCTAAAACTTTTGCACAGTAAAATACACACACACACACACACACACACACACACTGTATATATGCTCAGGCTATCCTGGTCTATACTTTGCCGTCTTCAGAGCACAACAACACACAGTTCATTGTGACAATTTCCATTTAAATCGTTATATTAAATGTATATGTGTGTGTATATGTATATGTGTGTGTGTGTGTTACTCACCACTCTTTAACCTCTTAAAGGCTATGTACACCTTCGGGGGCAATTTTTATTTTGTATTGTTATTATTGTGAGCTAAAAATCTTTTTTTCAATTGGTCTTCATTAAAAATATGGAATCCTTTTTTCTGTACAGAGGTGACATGCTATAGTTGCAGCCTCTGGATTTTCTGTCTTTTCCGTCATCTGGGAAGCAGACAAGCCCCTTATCTCTGCTCTCTGACCTTATAAACACTCATTATAGCTCAGTTCTTACTGATAAGAATGTGGCTTAAATAAGTGTTTATGACCTCTTAGTAGTTTAGAGATCAGGTTTATTAGATGACCTTCACAAAGTGAAAGTATCAGTCACACAGTTAGGGTACTTTCACACTTGCGGCAGGACGGATCCGGCAGGCTGGTCTCCCTGTCTGATCCGTCCTTCCGCTGTTTCGCCGGACCGCCGCTCCGTCCCCATTGACTATAATGGGGACGGGGGCGGCGCTCCGGCGCAGTACGGCAGTGCACGGCGAAAGGCCGCTGGACTAAAAGTCCTGTATGTCCAACTTTTTAGTCCGGCGGTCTCTGACCGCGAACTGCCGTACTGCGCCGGAGCGCCGCCCCGGTCCCCATTATAGTCAATGGGGACGGAGCGGCGAAACAGCGGAAGGACGGATCAGACAGGGAGACCAGCCTGCCGGATCCGTCCTGCCGCAAGTGTGAAAGTACCCTAACTGTGTGACTGATACTTTCACTTTGTGAAGGTCATCTAATAAACCTGATCTCTAAACTACTAAGAGGTCATAAACACTTATTTAAGCCACATTCTTATCAGTAAGAACTGAGCTATAATGAGTGTTTATAAGGTCAGAGAGCAGAGATAAGGGGCTTGTCTGCTCCCCAGATGATGGGAAAGACAGAAAATCCAGAGGCTGCAACTATAGCATGTCACCTCTGTACAGAAAAAAGGATTCCATATTTTTAATAAAGACCAATTGAAAATATGATTATTTTTTTTGCGAAAATTGAGCAAAATGCAATCGTCAACAAAAATTGCCTCTAAAGGTGTACATAGCCTTTAAAGACTTGTCAAAATACGTATATTATATGTATGTATATTTTTCGAAGTTTATTCATTTTTGTAGCGTCAGGATATTCCTCGGTGCTGTATGAAGGTTGTTACTACTCATATTATTCATGTAGGTACCTGTCCTCATTGCGGCTCACAAGCTGAATTCCAAATTAATCTAGCAGAAGGTTTTTGGAGTGTGGTTAGATATCTACGTACCCAGGGACCTTAAGTACAATATTAGGCAGCTACAGAAACCATAAAAATTTATACTATAGGTTATAAATTGATTTTGTGCCTAAACATTCAGCAGGGATTTGATTCCCTACAGTTACCTTGAGTTCTGTTCAACCAATAGTTCTCAGAGTACAGACTCCTGTAGATAGTCTGTGACCTGCTGAAGGGAACATGTCTTGTCTGTGCCCTGCTCTGTTATTAGAACACGTAGATAATCTTAGTAGTTAATAATAATAAAAATATTCACATACTAAAAATAAAAAAGTATTCGCTGTTTCCATCCACTAATTTTTCTACATATTCGGCCCAGGAAAGTATTAGTTGGAGATCACATTTCCGGAAACCTTTGTTTTATAACCTCAGTGTCTGACTAGTGACGCAGGGCATACAATTTCCGGAAACATTGCAACCAGAGTCCACCACACAGGGTATTTTATTGTGCAGTTGAAAGGTATGATAGCCATATATACCCTCTACTTGAGCTCGTCCTACAGTCTACCAGGGAAGGCATTGGCACTTTTGTTTTAACCCTTTTTTCAGAGTTTGCTGGTTCACTTACTAACTGTAGGAATGCAGTGAGTGAATGACGTGTAAATTAACCCATTTCTAATGTAACAGCTTTGCTCTGGTTTGTGCTTTGAACATGTCCTTTCCTGCAGTGTCTTCAATCTCTTTAAAATTTAAGTCTTCATTTTTTGTTTTTGAAGGTCTTGGGCGTCACTAATTGTTGTAATAATTGACCCTTTAAATACGATAACTGTTCAGATTTCCATGGCTTACCTGTCATCCAACAGACCCTTGAAGATGTCCTTTGAATTAAAAGCCGTAGATGCTTAGGTGACCTCTTCACATATTTCCTGAAGAACATGTTTTTTTTGGGTGGCTGCACATTTGCTGTTGCTCACTGAATTCCTATAGGCGCCCTTACACCTTGGATAGCTGTTGGCTGAACATTTTGTTCCGCTAGCGGCTCTTCCTCCTGACTCCGCCATACACATGACCTGCCTGATTCCTTGCCCCTCAACATCATCTGTAGTGGGAGAGCCAGTAATCCCCCCCACACAGATTAGATCATCATCCAGTTCAGCTAACAATAGTATAACGTGTATTGGGGCCTTAAACGCTTCCACTTTGCAGTAAGACCACTCACAGTTGATGGTGGAATATCTAGAAGGGAAGAGATTTCAGGAGCTCACTTGTGGTAGATGGGGGGGGGGGACCCACATTCGGCCCACCCGCACACAAACCAACCCATCGATCGTCTCTTCTCAGCAGCTTCCTGGTGTCAGAGAATAACAGTTGTTGGAGATGGAGACAGAGATCTGTGAGCTGTGCAGGGTTACTGCAGTATTCAAGAGAATGGGAGATGCAGGGTTGGCATGGCCTCTACACGGTTTCCAGAGCCCTCTACTAATGGCTCCACCCGTTGTTTTTGTTTTGTTTGTTTTTCCAGCTGATTGATGGGGCCGTCAGATCCTCACTAATCAATATCTAGAGCCCAGAAAACCTCCAAGCTTATAAAGCAGGCATGTCCAAACTGCGGCCCTCCAGCTGTTCCAAAACTACAACTCCCAGCATGCCTGGATAGCTTACAGCTATTAGGGCATGCTGGGAGTTGTAGTTTTGCAACAGCTGGAGGGCCGCAGTTTGGACATGCCTGTTATAAAGATTGTTAAAGGTGTTATCCAGGAATTGATAATGATGACTTATCCTCAGGATAGGTCATTATTATCACATCAGCGAGGGTCTGAGTCCTGGCCCGTTCGCTGATGAGCTGTTTCAGGGAGCCGCCATGCTCACAGGAGCTCTGGTGAGCGATGAAGGCTCCCGGCAGCTTTCCAAGGACAGCGCCATAGATCGTTTAGTGGCTGGGCTTAGTATTGCACCTCAGCCTCATTCAGGCGTACGTTGGTCACATGGCCTAGGAAGAGGCCTCTGCTCTCTTGGAGCGTCGGCCTCTTCTAGCTGCTGACTGGCGGGGGTCCTGGGCGTCGGACCTCCGCCGGTCTGATATTGATAACCCTTTCAGAGGATAGGTCATCACTATAAATTCCTGAATAACCCCTTTCAATACTGGAGAAACCTATTGTAGGAGTGACCATAAAACTGTGGAAGTCCCTTCGCATTTAAAAGCTAGAACAGTTCAAAGTACAGCACTGTCATTACCGTAAAAATGATGGTCACTGCGACAGGACCCCTCTGGCACTATTATAAAGCAATGGTCTGTGCCCACTGTTTTGAACGGTGGCCAGTTGTGAACGGAGCTTTTTTTTCTGTCTCTTTGGAGAATGAAGAAATGTTAGTTTTAAATCATTCAGTAAACCAATTGGTTAAAAAACAAGCCAGTGACTCTTGTAAGGTTGAAGGACATCCTGAGATATGCTTGCCCTGCTATATATAGTGTTATTACCTGAAACATTTGTACTAAAGGGACATTCGGCGGTCATGGACACCCTCAAGAGAGACATCTGCCCGCTACACATGTCCTCTTCTCTACAACCTGCTCTTCCGATGTTCCAGCTGTCATATTCAAGGTCACTCACTGGACATGGTATATACAAACACGAATTCCTGGCTGCAGAAACACAAACCAAAACTTTGACAGCAGGAAGGTAAGGGTTAAAGGGGTATACTAAATAGGTGTCCTGTATCGGAGATGGGTGACCACTTCTAGTATGTCGTCTATACCAGACCAAATAGATCCTTCTCTCTAGGACAGCTGCCTTCCGACAGCACATGTACCCTTTGACTTTAATGTGTGTATTCACACATCAGTGGTTTTTCACGGAAACGTGCCTTATATTTGTCTGTGATTTTGGATCCCTCACACACATTATACTCTATGGGTCTGTGAAAACAATGGGCACAACATGGATGCCATCCACGTTTGGTCATTTTTTTTCATGGAGTAATGGTAGAAGATAGTCTGGAGAACAAAAAAACGGACACACCGACCAAACAGATGTTTCACGGATGAACCGCTGACCCTCTTATCATGGATGTGATCACAGACATGGACGTGTGAATGATGCTGTGGTCCGAGGTGTGTCCTGTGGTTATGCACTACTGAGCAATGTACGCACCTAGGCCATAATAGCACCCTAATGCAGCATCTAGTGGCGCTTCCCCCGCTGATCAGCTATTTGTGGGCGCAGTTCCTTTCCCTTTATAGTGCCTGTTCCTGGTTACTGCAGCTCAGTCCCGTACCGGTGAGTCTGAGCCCACAATCTGAAATTGCTGACCTATCCTATGGATGGTAATCGAGAAGGACCGGCACTCACGCTTGATATCTTGCAAAATATTTCTTTATTGCCACATATCTGATCAGATATGTGGCAATAAAGAAATATTTTCCTAGATATCAAGCGTGAGTGCCGGTCCTCTCTCGATTACGATTATATGGGACGCCAACCCTAGGACGCATGCACTGCCAACTTCATTCACAGTGCCGACTGATTCAGGTTACCTATCCTATGGATAGGTCATCAATATTAATGTCCTGGAAGTGTTAAAGGGAGTCTGTCACCACTATATGGCCATATACAGCGCTTACATTGTCCTGTAGCACACCTATACATGAATGTATTGGTACTTTTTGTTATTTTTTTTAGACTTGCAGAAGCAGGAAAAACAACATTTAATTAATATGCAAATGAGCACTCGCAGGAGGCGGCATTTAGGGTGTAGGAGCCCAGGCTGCTCTGCCTTCTTTCATAGTTACTCCTCCCCAGCCTCTTCCTTTGCCCGGCCTTCCTATTCCCTTGTGTCATCCCTAGGCCTGGCCGAGATCCTGCGCACTGCTTTCCTGGGCTGGGACATGGACACTGCGAAGCCCATTGTGGACACTGCATCGATTGAACTACTGCGCATGCGCCAGCCCCGAATGTATAAGTGTGCCATGTAAGCGCTGTATATGGTCATATAGTGGTGACAGACTCCCTTTAACATTATTAATTTTGAATTTAACAAATAATAAAGTAATAGTAATAAAAAAATAAAACCCTGATCAGAGGTTGACCATGATCATAGGAGAAAATACCTCTTGAGGAGTAAGCGCTTTATTACAGGTGAGCATTATGATTGCCCGTAAGGAAGCGTTCTTTCTCGTAAGTCGCTTGCTGGTCAGTGGAGGAGACCGCTGTATTTACATGCAGGGATCTCCTCCACAGTATGGGGAAGAGTGATAGTTCATGCCATTGCTCTTCCCCATACAGAATCATTATTTGAGTGCACAATATGCCGCCAGTAAACTATTTTTTAGCATGCCCAAAAAATGCCATTGCCCGATGAACAAGTGATTGGTTAATTTGAGGCACTTTTACACAGGCAGATCACAGAACGTTCCTACAGCCCTTAAAGAATATTACATTTGAGGTGATGTGATGAGAGTTGGTGCCCATGTGCATGACTATTATCACGAATCCATACTGCACTGTCCATAGATATCTGTGGGCTCATGCTGTACCCCTGTTTGGAGGTGCACAGAGGACTGTTCTCATAAATTCATATGGACTGTGAACAAAAATGGACAGTTATCAGGTGCTGTTTAGCAGAGGTAAGATATGAGTCCTCATAGGAGCATCATACGATGGTATACTGTCTATTATATGGGCACAAAGGGACCCTGTGTGCCACCCTACAGGCCTTGAATTAAAGGGATTGTCTCATCTTTCCTTTACTAAGGTGAAATGGGACTAAGCCCCGACCAACAGGTGGCCGGGCAACAGGGAATCTGCTGCTCATTTTAATAAACTGGGCTTTTCTCATGCGCACGGCCAACAGCGGGTCCGCATAACACGGGCACCGGCCTGTGCACCTCGCATTACGGATGCGGACCCATTTACTTGAATGGGTCCGCAATCTGGGAGATGCAGTGAGGCACTACGGAGTGCTTCCGTGGGTTTTCTGTCCGTACCTCTGCACTGCAAAAAAATAGTGCATGCATGCATTCAAGTGAATGGGTCAGTGCCCATGCAATTTGTGGTCTGCTTCACACAGCCCGGCCAACACGCGTTCCTGTGCATGGAGGGTGGAGAGAATACACTTTCAGCAGTAATTACCCTTCCCTAGCTTTGCGATTCCCAACTGGCTTCAAGTTCTTGCTCTGACACCCCAACCGGATGTGCTCCTTTTTTGTCCTGTTCAGCTGCACTTACATGGCCGGAGAACCCCTTTAAAGGGAACCTGTCACCAGGATTTTGGGTATAGAGCTGAGGACATGGGTTGCTAGATGGCCGCTAGCACATCCGCAATACCCAGTCCCCATAGCTCTGTGTGCTTTTTATTGTGTAAAAAAACTTTTTGATACATATGCAAATTAGCCTGATATGTGTCATGTCCCTGACTCATCTCGGGGTCATTTGCATATGTATCAAATCGTTTTTTTTTTACACAATAAAAGCACACAGAGCTATGGGGACTGGATATTGCGGATGTGCTAGCGACCATCTAGCAACCCATGTCCTCAGCTCTATACACAAAATTCCGGTGACGGGTTCCCTTTAAATTCTAAGCCTGTTCACAATTTGAATGTTTCTAAAGAACCTTGAAACACCAAGGGTTTAGAACGCCTTTAATTGAATGCAGTGCCAGTTCTGAGAAGTGTTATGTATGGTAATGTATGGGAAATGCAAGTTAAAGTCTGTTTGTTTTTTTTCACCCTGCCTCACAAAGACATGGAGCATGGGTGAATCTGCTAGTGAGGAAATCTATGCACGGTGTCATGCAAATAATCTGTTAGACGTGATTTAGAAAGAGATGTAAAATATTACCTCTGTTGCTCCAATAAAAAGGGACTCCCTATCCAATTATTTACATAGACACAGCTATGGTTCACCGGATTAAAACGCTGTTTCTCTTTTGTTGATCTGAGACTCCGTTCCCGAGTTATGATACTTTTTCTTAATATGTAAACTAGGCCTTAGGAGTAGGATGTGTTCTATAATATACGGGATGGACATGTGGATGCTGATGGCACACAAATGACATCCCCATGCTGTCCCCATTTTTTTTTTTTTTTGTTTTTTTTTGCGGATCCATTGAAATAAATAGGTCTGTGTGCAATACGTAAAAAACGTTGATCAGACTCTTTGGCCCAATTTTGAGATCCTCTGCTGGAGTTCAAAACCAGAATGCCAAAACGCTGATGGGAAAGTAGCTTAACAAAAGTATATCCGTTTCTGTTAAAGATTCGGCATAATGCTTAAAACCTTATTTTGAATAGGCTTGAGTTGCAGTACCAGATCCAGCCCAGGAGCAAGGGTGGCACTGTTATTGGAAACCCAAAAGCAGACCCCTTTTTTCTTATCTCCTATATCCTCTTTAAGGTTATTCTGCTTCTCCTAATTTTTTTGTATATCCTTCCTCTACTTGGTATTGCCGATTCAAGAAGCCTCTGTGTAAGCCATACTGGGTAGTGTATCGTAAAAGAAGAATTGGCAGCTCATAGTGAGGGAAGCGGCAGTAATATTTCACCGAGAGGCATGACCAAGCTTATTGTAACCCAGGGTTCATTTCTGAATGGTAAGTAACCTGTATTTGGGAGTTCAGATCACTTGGCCTCCACATTAATGGTGGTTAGGTAGGTAGTCTTAGGGGTGGTTCCATCCTGTAATCGCTGTTCTCACCCTATGTTTTACGTGAGGGGTTTCCTTTTACTGTATTGTTTTGTGTATTTGGTTGAGCAGTAAACGTTGGCGTCGATGGCATCCGTGTGCGTTCTGCAATTTGCGGACAGCAAAACACACAACGGTCGTGTGCATATGGCCTTATGGTGGAGATTTCCTGTATGAGAAACTCTCCTTTTAACTCAATGTGAAACCGAGTCTGCAGTGGAAAACGCTACAGAAAACTCTGCAACTGAATTTGCGCAGATTTTTCCACTGCACAATCCATTTCCCATTGAATTGGAGAGAATCTCATACAGGAAATCCACAACACATGATTGATGCTGCGGAATGTAAAATCCACAATGCAGGGATAGATAGAGATGTTCAGCCCTAGAGGATAACATGGGGGAAATCCTGATGTTGCAGATTTTCTGACAGAAAATTCAGCCACATATGAGAGCTGCCTTAGGCTGGGTTCACACCTGAGCGTATTCGATAAGCGCTTTTTACAGGCGTTTTTGTATTTTGGAAACGCGCGTAGTACGCGCGTTTCTGTGATTAACCACAGAGGCATCCAATGAAAACTGCCACATTACACGCGACAATACACCCCAAAGAAGCTCCTGTACTTCTTGGGGCGTAGGGTGTTTTATAGCGAGTTCGTACCTCATTGCAGTCAATGGGGATCCGGCGGTGAAGTACAGGATCTGCCAACCCCAGATCCTGCAAAATCCTGCAGGCTACTCTGTGCCAGAACAGTTTGACAGATCTCCTTAACCCCTTAAGGAACTCCGCCGTACACGTACGGCACTGGTGGATCTGTGCCACTGATCGGGCGGGTGCAGGAGCAAGAGTCTTTAAAGGGCTTCTGTCACCCCACTAAAGTCATATTTTTGGGGGGGGGGGGGGGGGGGCTAGTTAAATTTGTTATACTGCGATATATGAAAATATAATGGTGTTACTTACTTTCCTTCAGCAGTTTCTGATAAAAACGAACTTTTATAATATGTAAATTAGGTCTCCACCAGCAAGTAGGGCGTCTACTTGCTGGTAGCCTCTGCAAAAAAAACACCCCCTCGTCGTGTTGATTGACAGGGCCAGCCGCGATCTCCTCCTCCGGCCGGCCCTGTCAGCATTTCAAAAATCGCGCGCCTGTGTTCATTCGGCGCAGGCGCTCTGAGATAAGGAGGCTCGCCTCCTCAGCACTCCCTCAGTGCGCCTGCGCCGATGACGTCTTCTCTTTCGGTGATGCCATCGGCGCGGGAGTGCTGAGGAGGCGAGCCTCCTCATCTCAGAGCGCCTGCCCCAAATGAACACAGGCGCGCGATTTTTAAAATGCTGACAGGGCCGGCCAGAGGAGGAGATCGCGGCTGGCCCTATCAATCAACAAGACGTTTTTTTTTGCGGCGGCTTCCAGCAAGTAGAGACCTAATTTACATATTATTAAAGTTCGTTTTTATCAGAAACTGCTGATCCGTCAGTCACTGACAGCTGCATATTCCGGCACTAATACATTCCTATGGGAAAAAATGCCGGATCCGGCATTCAAGCAAGTCTTCAGTTTTTTTCGCCGGAGATACAACTGTAGCATGCTACGGTTTTATCTTTTGCCTGATCAGTCAAAACGACTGAACTGAAGACATCCTGATGCATCCTGAACGGATTACTCTCCATTCAGAATGCATGGGGATAAAACTGATCAGTTATTTTCCGGTATAGAGCCCCTGTGATGGAACTCTATGCTGGAAAAGAAAAACGCTAGTGTGAAAGTACCCTAACTACATTCCCATATCGTGCAGCCCTAGTTTTAATATGAATTTTTATTCTGCCAGGTTCTGCTCCTGCAAGTACCCTGTAGGCAGAGCTTCACAGCCCCGGTGACCTCTGTAGTGGGCTCCTGGTTGGATGCTATATCTGCCACTCAAAGCGAAGGGAAGGAGCACTGAAGCAGCTCACTACAGAGAGCACGTCACAGTGAAGCTTTACTCCCTGGGCACTTGCAGGAGCAGAGTCTATTAAATAAGATTTGGTATAATATTAATTGTCATTAAATGTAAAGAGTTGAAGGGGTTGTTCACTCCAGGAGTCTTTTAAGCAGACCCTGCAACGTGGCCAAACCTGCGGAGGGAAGTGTACTTACCTGCCGCCTGCCGCTGGGTTCCAGCTCCCTGCCTGCTGCAGAACTCTGGTCTTCCTACGTCAAGATCCAGTTTGACACAAATCATGTGGCCACTGCAGCCAGTGACTGGCCACAGTGGTGACCTGAACCCCATGCATTATGTCAAAGAGGATAGAAGTAATGTTTGGGTACGTCAAGGTCTTTGTAGTTTATCATATATGAAGAGACAGTAGCACTTACATATCTAAGATACGCCTATATCTATGCTATATTTGACTGAGATGGACAGACTTGTGGGGGGTTTGTGGTCATCGAAGATGACAAGGCATTGACGCAGAGGCCTGAGAAGGAAGCTCTGATGTCCAACATATTGCCAACAGGATGGACACTGACATGGACAAGGACAACTATACTTATGAACTTTATTGTTCCTGTAATCAATCATTATGAAGACTGGAAATCTTTTTTTATTTTCTTTATTAAAATCCTGGTGTCTCCTCCTGATATGTTTCTAGCTCCAAATATCACATACACAAATTTTGGATTGGATATCCAATATTTTATATTTTTGCACAGTTGGGGTAACAAAAAATAATTTTCACACTTGCACTTCATAATAAAAAGCTCTAAAAAAATAAAATATATGTTTTTTTGCTGCCCTCCCCAGCCCTTCTTTAGTGCTGTCAGCAGTTCAGCATGGTCAAAACTGCTGACAGACTCCCTTTTAAGTTAAACGTTCTCATGGATATATGGCCTTAAAGGGAATCTGTCATCAAATCCATCCTAATAAAACCAGCTTACATATCCGAAAAGCTCTTGCCAGCTGAATCTAATGTTCTTGCTCCCATGTCGCTCCGTGGCCTTATTGCAGAGAAAACATTTTTCCCTGAGTGTATCTAGGGCCTTGCCGTTGCACCTCTCGCTCGCTACATGTTGCACCCCCACCAGTACAAGGGATGAAGCTCGCCGGCCACCTGGCGAGCTTCATCTCTGTACTGCGCTTGCTTCGAAAACGGTGGCGATCGCACTGCCACAAGACTTCAGGGACATGAATGAACAAGTCTACACTTCTGTTCCTGTTAAAGAGGTTGGGGGTGTGGCATGTAGAGAGTGAGTGGTGCAATGGCAGTTCCCTCCTTGCACCTAGGGACTAATTTACATATGATTAAAAATCTGTTTTCTCTGCAGTAACGCCACGGAGCCACATGCGAGTGAGAACAGCAGATTCAGCTGGCAAGGGCTCATCAGGCATGTAAGCTGGTTTTAATAGGATGGATTTGATGACAAATTCCTTTTAATGGAGATTTGGATCCAGACAAAGTGACTCTTGGGAGGAAGATTACTTACTGACCTATTTCCTGGAGATTTTATGATGCTGTACAACTCTTTCAAGGCGGTGTGTGTCACTAATATGACTGCTACTACACCCAAACATCAGCGTAGCAAAAAATAAGCACATTTGTTAATGAAAAAATCTTGTATTTCTGTAGCAGATAAAAGTTCTCAACGGGAGCGTAAAGTAATCTCATTTTACAGCACTGCTGCACAGTCACCTTACTGCTCCCTGGTCTGACTGGTGGTCTGACAGCAGACAAACAGGAAGTTATAGAGTCTGCACAGGAAAGAATAGACGTGGAGAGCTATAAATAAAAATTATCTCCTTTTTTTTTTTTTTTTTTTTTTTTACTGGATAGAAGGACTGAAATCACACAACCGTAGGCCTCATGCACACAAACGTATTTGGTTTCCGTGTCCGTTCAGTTTTTTTATTTTTTTGCGGATATGATGCAGACCCATTCATTTCAATTAGTCCGTAAAATATTCAGACAGCTATACGCATCCATATGTCCGTTCTGTAGCCCCGCAAAAAAACAAAAAATAAATAAATAATAAAAAAAAATATATATATATATATATATATATATATATATATATATATATATATATATATATATATATATATATAAAAATAATTTGGACACGTATAGACTGATGTCTTACGGATGTCACCCCTTTTTTTTTTTTTTTGCGGGCGCAAAACACAGTCGTGTGCATGTAGCTTTAGGCGTACAGTTACTACTATCCAAGCAGGCACTGCAACTAAAGAAACAGAATAACCATTCAGCTGACACTCTAGGCTACAGTTCATGCTGACTGTGTATTCTCCAAACAGCTTGAGGGATCTGCTGCGCACCCGTGTTCACTAATAGATTGCTTTCCAGGGATGTGCAGCCAGTCTTTTCCCTTACTGAAGGAGAATAATCAGTTTTTCATTTGTTTTAGATCGTCTCCAGCTTCAAGACCACAACCTCTCGTGCGATCTGCCAGTTGGTGAAAGAATATGTTGGCCACAGAGACGGACTGTGGGATGTCAGTGTTACACGGACGCAGCCAGTGGTTCTGGGGACTGCATCTGCAGGTAATCTCAAAGTGCGGTCTTGAACTCCTTCAAGCTCTATTAGGCAGGGCCTAGTACAAGGCAGGCATAATATGCTGCAATATAGACATATTGCAGTATATTACACCAGTGATAGATTATTAAATGGTCCCTAATTGGGGGAAAAAAAGTGAAATTAAACGTTTAAAAATGTATAAAAAGCAAAAACATTTTCTCAATTAACACCTTAGGGCTCATGCACACACTTATTTTCTTTCTGTATCTATTCAGGTTTTTTTGCGGACTGTATGCGGAACCATTCATTTCAATAGGTCCGCAAAAAAACTGAAGTTACTCCTTGTGCATTCAGCTTTCGGATTTCCGTTCCGTAAAAAAAAAATGGAACGTCCTATTATTGTCCGCATTATGGACAAGGATAGGACTGTTCTATTAGGGGCCAGCTGTTCTGTTCCGAAAAATACAGAATGCACACAGAAGTCATCCGTATTTTTTTGCGGACAGCAAAATACATACGGTCATGTGCATGAGCCCAGAAGGCCAGGACAGGTTTAATTTTTTTTCTTCCCGGTCTCCCAGGAGCCATCGATTCTTTTCTTTTTTTCTTATTTTTTGTGGTTGTCTAACTGCTTAGATGCTGTGGTCACTATTGACTATGGCATCTGAGGGGTTAAATAACTAGGATCGGAGGCTCCAATCCTGGTCACCGTGGGTATTACACAGCCGACACATGCCGCATACGGAGCTGGCTCAGCCCTTGAGTACACACCATGCCTTCCCTGTGTTTCTGTAACCTACATGTTACCCATATTGCTCTAAGAGGTTATAAAGGTTTTAATAATTTTATAGTTTATTTTTTTAAGTATGCATAATCCGTATCTCCCTGTATATATTAACCCAAACTCTAAAACGGTCACTTTATTTGACAAATTAATTAAAACTGTGCCAGAATTGCGTTTATTTTTGTTCATCCCACGTCCTAAAACCCAGAACAGTGCCACACGCAGGTTATGCAGGGTATTACAGCTCAGCCCTATTCACTTCAATAGAGCTTTGCCGCAATAGCAGATACAGTCCATTAAGAGGTGTGGCGCTGCTCATGGAAGGAAGCAGCTATGCTAATCCTTTTAGTAGTTAGACCTCTTTTTTTTTTCTTCCTTGAACATTGCTGCTTTCAAACTCTGTAGCACTGGTGCCGACAATACTGGGGTCCTCGGTTTGCGTCCGACCATGGTGTGACATCAGCACAGAGTTTTGTACATACTCCCTGTTTTCGGGTGTGTTTTTCCAGGTACTCTGGTTTCCTCCCATGCACCAAAAGCATATTGAGGTTAGTTTGGAATTTAGACTGAGCCCCAGTGAGGACCTGCACCGCTGTCTGTGATAACCATCCTAGGGGATGAAATGATGATAATACAGCCATTTTGGAAAGATAAGAAATTTTAATTTTGCTTCTAATTTTGTGCACGAGGCCCCGGTATGCTGCAGTGCATACATTTGGTGAGTGGGTGAAGGACAATTGCTCCATCCTTTCAGTCTGGGGTGAAGTTATGCTACTTACAGTGTATGAATAGAGACATTTTCTTATTTTATGCATTTTAACGTGGTTAACGCTTCACTTGGTGTGTTATAGATCACACGGCGTTACTGTGGAGCATAGAGACTGGAAAATGCCTTACCAAGTATGTTGGCCACGCTGGATCAGGTAAATATGAACATACAGGTGTACTCCGATGTACAGTGTTATAGTAAGGCTACTTTATGTATCACTTATGAAGTAATGTTCAGTATACTGTAAATTCTAAGAATATTAAGTTCCACAACAATAAGTGTATCGTTTAGCATATTACTAGGATATGCCATCACTTTATGGTTGGTGGGGGCCCGATCTCTAGGACCCCACCGATCCTGAGAGCGGAGGATGTGACATCGCTCTGTGATCAGTGGGGGTTCCAACCTTTGGGACCCCCCACTAACCCTGAGACTGATGAAATCATGGCGCTGACTCTCCAACTCCTCAGTCTTTTTCCTGCGCTGCTGCCGACCCCATTCACTGGAGTTTAGCTATGCTGCAGATCCCCTGCACAGCTGGTGGTCATAGCGAAAATCTGTGAAACATATTAGTTCTTCATATGAGGTTCTGCAGCAGCTGATGTGAATTACAGTACCAGACATAAAACCCCTCATACAGTGTCAGCAAAAAAATCCTGTGACTGCTGGATATGAGCTTTCTCAGTCCTTCAAAGTTAAAGGGAACCCGTCATCAGCTTTATGGTGATCTCACTGAGGGCAGCATAAAATAGTGACAGAAATGCTGATGTCAGCGGTGTGTCACTCATGAGCTAAAAGTAAGTGGTTGCTGGGAACAAACGTCATAATCATTGCAGCCCAGGCCTTGAAAAGAGTCCAGTCTACTTGAGAAGAGTCAGTTATCCATAATCTCCTGCTTTCTCACCCACCTGCTGATGATTGGCAGTTCTCTCCTAGAGAGAAAGGGAGAAAACTAGGAAGAAGACGGTCAGTCATCAGCAGGTGGGCAGGAATTTATGAATAACCAGGACTCTTCTCCGTTGGCCGGGACTCTTTTCCAGGCCTGGTCTGCAATGATTATGATGTTCGTTCTCGACAACAATTTACTTTTAACTTTTAAATGACAGACCGCTGAAATCAACTCCCCTGTCTCTACTTTATTCTGATGTTAGTATGGGCAGCATAACGTTGATGACAGGTTCCCTTTAAAGTGCACCTAAACTTTATGAAATCTTATTCTACATGTAAAGGAAATACATTTTTTAATATACTTTTTTTTTATTTTTATGTTTCCTAGTGAAATAGGCATCGGAAGTTCAGTTGACTACTACGATTTAGAATCCGTACTCTTGTACACTGCTGTATATGGGAGTACCGATTCCCCTGCGGCCGCACTGAGCGCAGTACAGAGCATTACTGCTGTTGTCTCTACCAGCGCTGCTCTCCTAAAGCCGTCACCTCCGCTGTGGTTTGCAGGCTATTAGCGCAGGGCAGGAGCTTCATAGCACATTGCTCTTCTGCCTGTGCCCGCTCTACTAAAGCCTGACATAGCCCATCCATGCCAGGCTTTAGAAGAGTAGCCATGGTACAGGCAGGAGGAGCAGTGCTCCAGCCTATACAGGGCAGCCACAGGGGAATCCATACTCCCATACACACTGGTATACAAGAGTATGGATTCTGCATCACAGTAGGCACCTGGACTTCAGGTGCCTTTTTTGCTAGGAAAAGTAAAAATATTAAAATACAATACATTACTAATATTTCTTTAACATGTAGAATAAGTTTTATTAAAGTTCACCCAAAGGTTTAGTTACACTTTAACAGATGTTGAGTGACAGGTACTACTGGCATCCATTCCTGTGCTGCTCACAAAGCGACTAACATGGCTTTGATAAAATTCTCCTTTGCACATTTCTAATACTCTTTAGTGTGCAACAATGTTTTGCATACAATGTATTGCAGTCACCTACGTAATAATTCCTTTTTTTTTTTTTTTTTTGCAGTGAACTCTATAAAATTTCATCCTACAGATCAAATTGCATTAACAGGCAAGTGCCCAAGAGTTATGCCTTATTACTGTGTTTGTATGTGTTTACCATTGTAGTTAGCAGGCCTATTGCCTTCACCTCAATTTACTATAGCATAACCCCTTAACAGCCGCCCTCTGTCTTTTGACGGGGGGCAGTGCAGGTCCTTCGTCTGCAGCAACGTCCTTTGGTGTCACTGCAGTTGAGGTGGGGGGTTATGTGCTCCTGCTCTAAGAACCGGCTGTTGCTTCACAACTGTGGTCGGAGGTTGATCCAGTCTCGGCATTTAACAATTTGATCATGCTGTGGTCCATACAGTGGCATAATCAGAGGACCCCCACCTTTCCTGCGATCGGGTCACTGGGCGAGTCATTTCAGTCATCCTTGTGGACCTATGAAAGACCCCAGGGTTGTCTGCACTGTAAGTCTGCTGTTAGGAAGAAAAAGGCTGCTGTTAGTGTACCCTAACGCATTAACATACAGGAGTATGCCAATACGTTATAAATGTGAAATAAAATTATAAAATAGTAATCCAATAATGGGATCCCAAAAATGTGAAAAAAAAAAACTCTCCTGTATTATGCACACTTTAAATTGAAAAAATGCACATATTAGGTATCCACATGACTGTAGTAACCTGAAGAATTTAATTATTGGGTTATTTCGTGTGAAGCATAGATTGCATAAAATATAATAAAAATAACAAATCACTTTTTTATGTATTTCTGCAGCAATTAAAAATTACATAAGTTACACCGTAATTTATACATACCCCTGAACAATGTCAAAGAGCTAATAATATTTCTTCCAGATAAAACAAGGTCTTAGCCACGTCAAAAAATAAAGTTCTGAAAAGGCATGAAAAAGCAAAAACTGAAAAATGTTGCTGTCATTAAGGCCTTCTCAGGCCTGGTGATTAAAGGGTTAAACTGATACTTAAAGGGGTTGGGTAAGAGTCCAATCAGCGGGATTTCGGCTTCTGCAACTCCAACTGATCACGAGAATGGGGGTACCCACCCCCGCTTGAATGGAGCATGCGCATTGCCCTTCCATTTACACTATGGGACTGCTGGAGATAGCAGAGCTTTGTACTCCAGCAGTCCGGTAGATTTTGAATGGAGCGACAATGCACTTGCTGCTCCATTCAGACGGGGGATCGGTACCCCCATTCTCGTGGTCAGTGGCAATAGTAGCAGTTATACCTCCCACTGATAAGACACTTACCGCCTGTCCTGTGGATAGGTGACACGTTTCTAACTTGGGTCAACCCCTTGAAGCTCCAAAGACGGGTGTATAATATTTTTAAGAAAGCATTAAAGGCTTTGTCCAGACAACAATAAGTAAGGAACATTCATTTTAATTTCTATAGACTTTTTTCTTTTTGAAATATACTGTCACCACCTTACTGGATTGCATGGCCGGTCAGTAGGCAGTGCTGGAATTCTCTCCCCAGTCATGAATATGGGCCTTCTGTAAAGAGCACATGTGCCATGACTGAGGGAAGGATTCTGACTCTTGTTATCTGGCCATAAGGTGAGGAGACCAGTTGACATTATGTCAGCAGAAGGACCGAAATAAAGACTAGAGCAGTATTTACCTAGATGGCCCAGTGCTGACGCTCTGGTTCTCCGCAGCCAATCAGTACCTCAAAGAGGTGCATCGAAGAGGCCAGTGATTGACTGCAGCAGTCACATGTTCTCAACGCGATATCACCGCTGCAACCAGGTGATACCAGGTTAGGCTGTTTGTCAGTGTTGTCTGGTCTCTTGCTTAAACAAGACAACCCAGTTAAAGATTTTTTTTGCTTTTTACTAAATGCATGCTTATTTGGCTACAAAGCATTTTTGTAACGGGATTTTGTTAAAACTGTTGTACAGATTGGGTTCTGCAGTATCTATGTCTCACAGTCAATAGTAAGCTGCAGACTGCCAGTCATAAATAAGTAATCCAGTGTCTTTTGAACTATCTTCTAAGTTTGTGTGGGATACCTAATTAACACTACCAAAATTGGCGATATTGAGTATAATCTAGTTAACTGCCTGATTTAATATAACTAAAACATACTTTTATTAAATAACTATTAAAACAAGGTGATGGTCAGGCTAGGGTGTCAGATATACAGGGGTGCATATTAGCACGTAATATCTCTTGCACCTTCACTGTTATCTGCCTCCTACTAATACTCTATAAGCACATGACTAGCAGCGTCGCTATTCCATCAGTCAAACTTCCTTCCTTTAATATTATCTCTGTACTGGAGATTCACTTTCTATATCACTCCACCTACAGAGAAATATATAGGGTCCTAATATGTGGTCTATATACACTCTATGTAAAGGGATGATGAGATCTGCACACCCTGTATAAGGTTGGGTTCTCACGGTGGACGGTTGATTGTCTCGTATCAAAGTGGAAAATTCGTGGCACACCAGAATCAGTTAATGCTTTTTAATTGGTAGACGTATTAAATCATGTCATATATATAGTATATAGTACATCCGGATTGGAACATATATCCGTTAAAGTCGTATAGTTAATCCCAATGTTTCGGTCATATAATTGACCTTTTTTCAAGGGATCTATAAAAGAATATATGCAAGGATCACTTATAAGTTCTTATAATGATTGAGTAACAATTGCAATTCATGTTATAACAAAAAGAAGGGTCAGGTATATATGTCAAAGAAAGGGGAGAGAAAAGGAGAAGAAAAGAAAATTACGCAAATATCATCTATGTTGAAGTCACAGTAGGGCAAGATTGTACTACTTCTTTTATGCTGCATGATATACAATCACCACATATCATCACGGTAGACATACAGTACAGACCAAAAGTTTGGACACACCTTCTCATTCAAAGAGTTTTCTTTATTTCCATGACTATGAAAATTGTATATTCACACTGAAGGCATCAAAACTATGAATTAACACATGTGGAATTATATACATAACAAAAAATTGTGAAACAACTGAAAATATGTCATATTCTAGGTTCATCAAAGTAGCCACCTTTTGCTTTAGATTACTGCTTTGCACACTCTTGGCATTCTCTTGATGAGCTTCAAGAGGTAGTCACCTGAAATGGTCTTCCAACAGTCTTGAAGGAGTTCCCAGAGATGCTTAGCACTTGTTGGCCCTTTTGCCTTCACTCTGCGGTCCAGCTCACCCCAAACCATCTCGATTGGGTTCAGGTCTGGTGACTGTGGAGGCCAGGTCATCTGGCGCAGCGCCCCATCACTCTCCTTCATGGTCAAATAGCCCTTATACAGCCTGGAGGTGTGTTTGGGGTCATTGTCCTGTTGAAAAATAAATGATGGTCCAACTAAACGCAAACCGGATGGAATAGCATGCCGCTGCAAGATGCTGTGGTAGCCATGCTGGTTCAGTATGCCTTCAATTTTGAATAAATCCCCAACAGTGTCACCAGCAAAGCACCCCCACACCTCCTCCTCCATGCTTCACGGTGGGAACCAGGCATGTAGAGTCCATCCGTTCACCTTTTCTGCGTCGCACAAAGACACAGTGGTTGGAACCAAAGATCTCAAATTTGGACTCATCAGACCAAAGCACAGATTTCCACTGGTCTAATGTCCATTCCTTGTGTTCTTTAGCCCAAACAAGTCTCTTCTGCTTGTTGCCTGTCCTTAGCAGTGGTTTCCTAGCAGATATTCTACCATGAAGGCCTGATTCACACAGTCTCCTCTTAGCAGTTGTTCTAGAGATGTGTCTGCTGCTAGAACTCTGTGTGGCATTGACCTGGTCTCTAATCTGAGCTGCTGTTAACCTGCGATTTCTGAGGCTGGTGACTCGGATGAACTTATCCTCCGCAGCAGAGGTGACTCTTGGTCTTCCTTTCCTGGGACGGTCCGCATGTGAGCCAGTTTCTTTGTAGCGCTTGATGGTTTTTGTGACTGCACTTGGGGACACTTTCAAAGTTTTCCCAATTTTTCGGACTGACTGACCTTAATTTCTTAAAGTAATGATGGCCACTCGTTTTTCTTTACTTAGCTGCTTTTTTCTTGCCATAATACAAATTCTAACAGTCTATTCAGTAGGACTATCAGCTGTGTATCCACCTGACTTCTCCACAACGCAACTGATGGTCCCAACCCCATTTATAAGGCAAGAAATCCCACTTATTAAACCTGACAGGGCACACCTGTGAAGTGAAAACCATTTCAGGTGACTACCTCTTGAAGCTCATCAAGAGAATGCCAAGAGTGTGCAAAGCAGTAATCAAAGCAAAAGGTGGCTACTTTGAAGAACCTAGAATATGACATATTTTCAGTTGTTTCACACTTTTGTTATGTATATAATTCCACATGTGTTAATTCATAGTTTTAATGCCTTCAGTGTCAATCTACAATTTTCATAGTCATGAAAATAAAGAAAACTCTTTGAGAAGGCGTGTCCAAACTTTTTGTCTGTACTGTATATCATTGAAAGCAATAGGATACATATATATATTCAGATAGATACCACATAATGTGCTGCCTAATATATTATAAGGCGCCTGGTGCGATAATAAATACTGTTCTATAGAAAGATTTGTTCCTAGAGGAAGAGAGACCAGCGTGTGAAAGCACATACCTGTAACTTGTGAATGGAAACCTCTGCCGGATGTGTACGCCGTGGCTGGCGCGCTGTTGTTTATAAAGGGGCTAAAGTGTATAGTCTCCCGGGTGGCTACATGCGTCCGGAATGACGTTGCGATCTTCCGCGCATGCGCAGTAGGTGTATTGGAGGCAAGAAAGGGCATAGGAGTTGCCCTTAGTGGGATGGGGATTTATTTCTGTATATCAAGGCTACAGATGCACTAATGGGGAGGAATAATGTATGTATGTGTATACAGGAAGCTTGTAAAGGACCTCTATAGCACTGGTGTATAGCTAGTAAAATATATTTAAACATGACCGAACATATTTGTGTAACTTTCTTTTCTTCTCCTTTTTTCTCCCCTTTCTTTGACACATATACCTGACCCTTCTTTTTGTTATAACATGAATTGCAATTGTTACTCAATCATTATATGAACTTATAAGTGATCCTTACTTGCATATATTCTTTTATCGATCCCTTGAAAAAGGTCAATTATATGGCCGAAACGTCGGGATTAACTATACGACTTTAACTGATATGTTCCAATCCAGATGTACTATATATATGATATGATGTAATACGTCTACCAATTAAAAAGCATTAAGGGTACTTTCACACTAGCGTTTTTCTTTTCCGGCATAGAGTTCCGTCCTAAGGGGCTCTATACCAGAAAATAACTGATCAGTTTTATCCCCATGCATTCTGAACCTAGAGTAATCCGTTCAGTTTGCATCAGGATGTCTTCAGTTCAGTCGTTTTGACTGATCAGGCAAAAGAGAAAACCGCAGTATGCTACGGTTTTCTCTCTGGCGAAAAAAACTGAAGACCATCCTGAACGCCGGATCTGGCATTTTTTCCCATAGGAATGTATTAGCGCCGGATCCGGCATTCAGAATACCGGAATGCCGGATCAGTCGTTCCGGCATGCGCAGATCGGTAAAAATGTGAAAAAATTTACAAGACGTATCCGTCGGTCCGCATGACAAGCGGAGAGACGGATCTGTCCTTGCAATGCATTTGTGAGACGGATCCGCATCCGGATCAGTCTCACAAATGCTTTCAGTCAGCGGCAGATCGGCGGATCCGGCGGCCAGTTCCGACTACGGAACTGTCCGCCGGATCACACTGCCGCAAGTGTGAAAGTAGCCTAACTGATTCTGGTGTCTTGTGCCACGAATTTTCCACTTATATACACTCTATGGCTGTCTCAATGTAATAACACCCTATGTACTGGCTTCATAGCAGCCATCACTGTAGTCTATATACTACCTTTCAAGACGCTGGGAACTCAGGTCGCCCACAGTATATTCTGGGATCTCTCCCATGAAGCATCTAATGTCTTAATGGCTACATATGGTGCCGTAGTTGTTGCTACTAAAGTTGCATCTAAAGCTCGACATGTTTCCTGGCTGATATTTAACACAGCCTTTCATCAGGAGCGAAACCAAGATACAAACTACACAAACAAAGATATATAGTAGCCGCACATTAACATATTAGTGGGAGGCAGATAACAGTGGAGGTGCCAGAGATATTATGTGCTAATATGCACCCCCTGTATATCTGACACCTTAGCCTGTAAAGTACATGTTTGTGAACTATGACCTGTCACTGTGAACTGCATTCTGTAGCTTGCTGTATACTATAAGAAATAGAAGCTGCGGAAGCCAAATTGTGCAATATTTTTAATAAAACGCTATTGCAAAAATGCTTTTTCAGTCTAAATACCTGTACTTGCATATATAAAATACCTCCATTTTTTTTTTCTTTCTTTCACTAAAGTGATATCCAAATTTTTATAAAAATCCACTTACATGAAGAACCTTTTCTAATACCATCATCTCACTAAAGGATTTAGGCTACGTCAACTGCTGGTGCCGTGGCTCATTCATCTTTCATGTATTATCTGATTGCCTAGACCTCTATAAGCGGCTTGGAAGTTTCATCTGCTGAACTCAACAGTTCTATAAAATGCTTCTCAGATGAAATTCTCAAACGTTTAGCTTTAATCTAATAGGAGCTGGAGGAAAATAATTTCCAAATGGCATTGAGACGGATGGGTGCCTCCATTTTGTATCCCCTGATTATAATAATCTGTACAAAGGTGTTGGACAGTAACAACAAATTTTAAAGCAAATTTTTACTACTTATCATAATGTTGTTCTTTACATCAAAACATTTTTGGATGATGATTAAATTTTTTTATATTTTTTGTTATAGTGGACTGAGCTATACTAAGGTCCCTGAATAAAATAAACCCTGGCTACCAGCAACCACCACTAGGGGGAGCTTATAATATTCATACAAAGCTATTATGGTTTTAAAGGGTTTGTATGAGACTATCAAACAACAGATCCCAAACAGCTCTGGTTCCAGTGGTTGTTGGGTGCCCTGCTGGTCTCTGCTTCCTCATGACATGAGCACATGAGTGATTAGCCAAATGTGCGCACATTCTCAATATCCATTAGCAAAGGGCCTTTTCTTTTGTTGCCAGTTTGTTAATAAATAATCTCAGGGCATTTTAACACAGAGCTTTTTATGTGCTGAATAAAACTGATACAGAATCGTCTTCAGGGTTCCTTTGTGGTTCTTTGGATGCAGTTTTTGATGTGATTTTTCAATGGGAATTTTGGGGGTGAATCTGACACAGAATCCGCACCAAGAATAAACATGTCACTTCTTTCTTTTAACGCAGCAGTTTTAAAAACCGTATTTTGAAAAAAAAAAAACTTTGCAAACTCACAAGCGGTTTTCCTGTTGATAAATAGAGCTGATTTACACATTTTTTCAGTGCAGTTTTTGGGTGCGGAATCTGCACCAAAATCGACAACGAAAACGCTGTGTGAACATACTCCAAAATCCTCTTAAGCAATGTTGCCCCACATAGCAGAAATGGTGTGGAGTTTCCTCTCCAAAATTACATGTGGAAAATCTACTTTGTTCACAATAACAGCAAAGTGGACGTGGCCTTACGTTTACATCCGTTTGCAGTATATTCTTGTGTAGCTCCAGGACAGTAAAATAGGGAACCGTCCCACCATCCTAGTCATCTGGAGTGTAGATATCTTAAACTCTGCTTTTGGGCATGTGCAGTGCTTGATTTTTGCATACTGCTTTAGGGTACAGCCACACGTTATGGTTTCTTGATGCAGTTTTGGAAGCCAAAATCAGGAGAGAAAGTATAAAGGACAGATACAACTTCTCTTTTTTTAATGCATTTCTGGTTTGGGGTTCAAAAACTGCACCAAAAAAACCTGCATGTGCGGCCGTAGCACCATTCATATAGACTTTTTTTTGCCTTCGGAACTTGGTTTAGGTGCCGTGACAAAAAAAAGCTAGTGGCAGCAGCTCTGAATTTGCCTCCTTTTTGTTTGTTTTCAATTAGTTGTACTTCATGCAGACACTGTTTATCACCACGACTGCGCCAAAAAAGGACATGCCCTTTTTTAGTGCAGTGTCTGAATGGACTCCAGCTCAACCTGCGATGTGTGTCCGCTTTTGGTTTAGCTCCATTCCGTGTGGTTAAACCGCAAGCCGTTCCTCAGCATTCAAATTGATGAACTGTGGCAGAAACCGCAGCAAATATTGTGAACTAGCCCTACAGTTAGACCAATATCAAACACCTACATTGTGTACAAATGACCTGTTGAATTGATCGAAATCTATCTGTACCCCCCAGAAACCTCATGTGACATGCTTAAAAACTTTTTTGTCAACCACCGCTACAAGTATCATTTGTAACTAGGATTGAGTGAACTTGCTGCTTGCAAGTTCGGGGTCTGGGTGAATTCCGTTATGGATTCCGTTATCGCGGAATGCCAAACGGAAGCCTTTAAAAGGCATTCCGTCATTATAGAAGTCTAAATTCAGCATAACGGATCCGTCTGGTTACTATTATACAGGACTCCTGCATAAAGTAAACCAGGCGGATCCGTTATGCTGCCCTTAGACTTCTATTATAACGGAATGGTTCTTAGAATTCCATTATATTCTGTGATAACGGAATCCATAAAGGATCTCGCCCAGAACCCGAACTTGCAAATAGCAAGTTCGCTCATCCCTATTTGTGACATGTAAACCGTATGTGAAAGACCACTCCATTTTTAGAGAATAAGAAGGTTATGTTTTACAGTGTTCAGAAAAAAGCCGCTGAAGACGAAGATTATAGCAAAATGTCCGTGTACGTAAATGGCCAACATTAAATATTGGTCTCTGTGTGTGAATCCAGCTTTTATCCTTCATGACAGATGCACTTAAAGAGGAAAGCGCATAGTTCCTTTTAAAGCGTTTCCTCTTTGTATACATTAGGTGATATGTACTGTATGATGAGATGCAGCAATGACACCACCATGAAATCTAGTAAAAAAAAAATATCCACTTGAGAATCGCTTTTCCTTAATGTCACGCTACTTTTGTTTTTTTCCACAGCATCTGGAGACCAGACAGCTCACATCTGGCGCTACGTGGTACAGTTACCCACTCCGCAACCATCAACAGACACCAGCGTAAGCCCAGTACAGAAATCATGCAATCAGATGCTGCAGGGGTTTTACTGTAGCAATGTTTAATCCTTCATATGATCAGATCAATTGCCGTGCTTTCCAGCGCTACTGGAGAGATCACATAAAATGTACACCCGCCTCAGGTTAACTCTGGTTTAATGCTTTGTTAGTGTCAGTGTCAGTCTTGTAATGCAGGTTCCAGTTCTTGGTGCTGTATAAAAACTCACATTAAAGGATGTGACGAATAATATACCCCCCCTGACGTCAAATACGTAGCAAGATACGGTATAGTCACTGGTTACAAGACATGACGTTACTCCCTCCATATAAGCACGTAAGGTCAGCTTGATACAGTTTACACAGACACCTCCTGTCCACACAGGCACAGAGAGGCAACAAGCTGAGAGAGCCTTTTTCATTGTCCCAGTGAAACAGCACTTTCTCAGACCGGGTAACTGCCACCAGCTTCTCGTTTGATGTAAGCCCAGTCCGCTAATGGGATTTTATAGGGTGAGAAACCAACCCGCGGTGGCGTATAACTATGCCGAAACACGGACGTGGGGACTCATAATCGAGATACAAGGACAGCACAAGATTAAATTATATATTTAATTACCTTGAGGGCGCATTAGACATAACACAATATACTGTACACAGAGAATATATACAGTGGTCCGATGTGGAGAATACAGGTGGTATGGTACAAACGGGTTTAAACAGAGCAAAAAGTTTTTACCAGATGGATGAGTCCTTTGGGTTGATGAATAATGGTTCCTGTAATCCTTGGCTGTCGTCACATAAACATGATGCTCAGCGTGACCCCCCCTCCCCCTTTAGAGAAAAGACGCTGGACTCTGTCTGCATCGTTTTTTTTCACCTGTAATCTGCCACGCCCCTCCCTGCCTCTGGGATGGGTCCCCCCTCCCACCTGGTCCTGGCAGCCAAACGACCCACAAAACCCATTAGGGCCCATAGCATAGAATTTGATTTCCTCTGCCACTCCTGGAGCAAATGGCAGGAATGAAATCATACTCCATATTCCTCACAAAGGGGTTCTCCATTCTTTTATTTGTTGGAAGAGTCCCTCAGCTATAAGCTGATCACAAGAAGAAAGTATTTAAAGGGGCGTGTGGACCTAATTTAATGCCTGTCGTTAAGATACTTCTGTAAGCCAGTCTCACATGCAGTCACTAGACTATGCTGCAGGTGTTTATCTCCTGCTTGTGTGATGTCCCATACACTGGAGATGTGATTATCTCCTCTCTCCTGTCACACATAACATTACTCTTATCTCTACTGCCTCCTGAATTTCTCCTTTCTCTGTCTCTGGAGGGATGGTGTTTCACATACTGGGCAGCAGATTGTCCAGTGAGCAATAGAATTGCTGAATTATCAGTGGTTATTAAAACTTTCATTTGTGCTTTTAAAAGTAATTGCCAAAAATGGACGTTTTCTAAGTCACCATGGTCCTGGGTATGTACAGTATATTGTGTGGTCAGGGACAGGATCAGTATATACAGGGTAATATGTAACAGACCCTGGTTAACTACCAGTACAGCAGGCAATTCCTGTCAAAGAATCAGCCTGGGTGAGGGTCGGGACAGTGCTGAGACATATGCCAGACATGCTTATACTGAGATGATACCCCCATTAGTAATAAAATATTTATATCCACAGAAAAATGATTAGATGGTGTAAATATAGTGAATTTCTTTTATCCTTAAATGTATAATAAAGTGCTGTGTTTTATTCTCATCAGATTTGTGCAGAGGAAGAAGTAGATTTTTCAGATAAAGATGAACTTGATGCCGATGGAGATATTTCCAGTGATTGTCCTACTGTCCGGGTTCCAATAACCTCACTTAAAAGCCATCAGGGAGTGGTCATAGCTGCTGACTGGCTGGTCGGGGGGAAACAAGCAGTCACTGCATCATGGGATAGAACTGCCAACTTGTATGATGTAGAGACATCTGAGCTTGTCCACTCTCTGACAGGTAAATTATCTATAAAATCATAAAATACTTTTTCGCTTCTGTAAAATGCCTTCTGTGTGAGAGACCTGGCCCTCTCCTCGTACCTCACCAAATGAACATTTATTGTGTCCCATTCACACCCTACATCCTTATCACACCCTCTCTGTCTGTTGGTGTCCCTCAAGGCTCTGTGCTGGGACACCTACTTTTCTCCATTTTTACCTTCGGCCCTCAATAACTTATAGTCCCATGGCTTTTCAATATCACTTATGCCAGTGATGGCTAACCTCCGGCACTCCAGCTGTGGTGAACCTACTACTCCATTCATTAGTATGGAGTTCTGAGAACAGCCAAGCAAGTGTAGATGTTAGGAGTCGTAGTTTTACCACAGCTGGAGTGCCAGAGGTTAGCCATCACAGACCTCTGCTGATGACACTCAGATTTACCTCTCTGGCACAGATGTCCCTTCCATTCTATCCATAATTCCAGCTAGATCTTCATTCCTCTCCTCCTGCTTCTTAAAACTCAACATGGAGAAAACAGAATTCATGATCTCTTCCCCCGTGTCACTCAGGTCCCTAACAGACCTATCAATTACAGTTAACGGAACCATGCTTTCTTCCATCTCACAAGTTCGCTGCCTGGGGATTTGATTCTGCCCTGTCCTTCAAGCCACACATATGTGCCCCCTCGCAGTGGATATGGCCAGATATGTGCCCCCTCGCAGTGGATATGGCCAGATATGTGCCCCCTCGCAGTGGATATGGCCAGATATGTGCCCCCTCGCAGTGGATATGGCCAGATATGTGCCCCCTCGCAGTGGATATGGCCAGATATGTGCCCCCTCGCAGTGGATATGGCCAGATATGTGCCCCCTCGCAGTGGATATGGCCAGATATGTGCCCCCTCGCAGTGGATATGGCCAGATATGTGCCCCCTCGCAGTGGATATGGCCAGATATGTGCCCCCTCGCAGTGGATATGGCCAGATATGTGCCCCCTCGCAGTGGATATGGCCAGATATGTGCCCCCTCGCAGTGGATATGGCCAGATATGTGCCCCCTCGCAGTGGATATGGCCAGATATGTGCCCCCTCGCAGTGGATATGGCCAGATATGTGCCCCCTCGCAGTGGATATGGCCAGATATGTGCCCCCTCGCAGTGGATATGGCCAGATATGTGCCCCCTCGCAGTGGATATGGCCAGATATGTGCCCCCTCGCAGTGGATATGGCCAGATATGTGCCCCCTCGCAGTGGATATGGCCAGATATGTGCCCCCTCGCAGTGGATATGGCCACATATGTGCCCCCTCGCAGTGGATATGGCCACATATGTGCCCCTCACAACACAGTGGTTGTGCCCATCAACCCCCCCTTCCCCTTTTCTTCCCTGATGTTGCGCTGCCACACTCACATCACGCTGCTGGCTGTACTGAAGGCAGTTTCAGCAGTGCAATGTGCGGCCAGCAGAGGGAGCGCTAGAGCTCCTGCTTTACTGATGATCTGGAGACAGTTCGGCAGTGACAAGAACTGCCGGGCCGAGTATGTGAGAGTGCGCGCGTCCCCCCCTCTTCTTTTTTTTTTAAACTCGTTTTATTGAAACAAGAGTAACAAGGCACTTCAGCGGTACAATTGCATAGAGGATACCAAAACATAGTACAGATCTGATCACACGGAAAGACAGTGATTATACATACACAATTAATCAAATGAAGAGAGGGTACAGCATTTCAGGGCTTACACAGCAGAGATACCATAGATCGAGTAAGGCAAAACAGAAAAAGAGAAAATAAATTTTCTTAAAATCGATCCTATCCAGGTCCAACAGAGACTGCAGACCTCATTGAGGTTGTTAAGTGTGAGTCGCACCACAAACCCCACACTTTCTGGAACTTATCTGGACACTTTCTATTAACAAATATCACTTTCTCAAAGGGAATCACCTGGTTAACCAACCTTTTCCATATCCCCAAAGTCGGGAAATCATCCGCCATCCATTTGAGGGCAATAACCTTACGGGCCAAGAACAGGGATTCACTCAAGAATATTTTGTTATAATGAGTCCAGCCAACATTGTCTAGGATACCCAACAGACACACCTTGGGGCATAGCGGAACGGGACCCAGGCCCAAAGATGAAAGCACTCCCAATACTGCCTGCCAATATGACTTAATGTGAATGCAGTCCCACATCATATGCCAGAAATCCGCGTTAGTATGAGAGCATCTCAAACAGTTGGAATGGGGAAGTCTCCCCATCCTATGCAATCTAGTGGGGGTCAAGTAGCTGCGATGTAACATAAATAACTGGATCAACCTATTATTGATTGAGGGAGATACCCTAGTTACCGCCTCTAACGCCTCCGACCAATCCTCCGCCGAGAGAAGCGGGATATTCCCCTTCCACCGCGCCTCAGCGAGTATAGGTTGCGCGGACATGTGATTCTCTAGGAGATGGGTGTAAAGCACAGATACTACGCCCCGGGGTCCCTGAGACTTAATAACTCCTATGAGGGGGTAAGAAGAGATGGCCCTGTTTCTATCTCTAAATTGTTCTTGTAGAGCATGCCTAATCTGCAGATATTTAAAGAATTGGGTGCGTGCCAAACCATATTGCTCTTGGATTTGGGAGAATGAACGTAGGACACCTCCACTGTACAAATCCCGCAAAGCTATAACACCGGCATCTGCCCAAGCATGCGTACCCACAATCCCTTGCAGATGGGGAAATAAAGAGTTATCCCACAAAGGTATGGTGTCGGCCCAGTCTTGATACTGCCTCAATTTAGCATCCCTCCAGACTTGTTGTGCCAACCTGTGTATCGGTAATAATAGTCTCGACAAGGAGCTAGCCTTCTCCAGCACTGGCCACAAGCTAGATATGTCCAGGTGCTGCTGCAGGTAATAATCCATATTTTGCAAGGGCTTCCCATTGACCCACCCAGCCAAGAACTTTAGCTGTCCTGCCAAAAAGTACAAATGGAAGTTCGGCAGCGACGCCCCCCCCTGTGCCCTGGGCCTCTGTAATGTATTCAAGGCGAGTTTGTGCCTGGCTCTGCCCCATAGGAACCGAGTCATTGAGGAATGGAGCCGGTCCAATAGATTCCGTGGTATAGGGGTGCACGCATGTCCCAAAATATACAGCCCTTTAGGCAACAAGACCATTTTGATCAGATTGATCCTACCCATAACAGACAGTGGGAGGGTTTTCCACACCTTGAACTTCTCAGTGAGTATGGTCTCCAGGGGGGCAACATTCCTGGAGTAAGAGTCACCTGGCACTCTGGTAATGATAATCCCTAGATATTTAAAGTGGTCCACTACCCTAAGGTTATGATGAACTGCAGGCCAATCGGAGCGCCATAAAGGCATCAGGGCAGATTTAGCCCAATTAATGTGCAACCCAGAGAAATGGCTGAATTGCTCAATAATCGTGATCGCTCGAGGCAAGGAGGTATCCATATCACTCATATACAGTATAAGGTCGTCTGCATACAGACCCACTCTGTCCTCTCTCCCTCCCAAACCAACCCCCCTGAATGTTGAGTCAAGGCGGATACGCAGGGCCAGGTGTTCGATGGCAATTGCAAATAAAAGGGGAGAGAGAGGACAACCCTGCCTCGTACCCCTCTGCAGTGGGAAGCAAGGGGAGGCCGTGCCATTGACCAAAATACTAGCTCTCGGATTATTGTATAATATTCGAATCCATTGTAAGAACTTAGGACCGAAGCCAAATCTCCCCAACACCCTCAGCAGGTACGGCCACTCCAGCGAATCGAAGGCCTTGGCTGTGTCTAACGAGGCCATCGCCCATTGTCTCCCCTGGCAGGCTCCAATTTGGGCTATGATTTGCGCTCTGCGGATGTTGCTAGAAGTGGACCTCCCGGGTATGAATCCGGTCTGATCACAGTGGATTATGCTAGATACCACTTTGTTCAACCTATTGGCCAAGATCTTTGTCAGAATTTTGTAATCCAGATTCAGCAAAGATATCGGCCGATAGGAAGCACAGTCCGTCGGCTCCTTATCCGGTTTGAGAATCACTACTATGGATGCTTCATATAGAGAGTCCGGAAGTGTACCAAGACGCCACGCTTCCTTTAACATCTCTTTCAGTTGAGGACCAAGGATGTCAACATACCTTGAGTATACCTCCAGAGGCAGCCCGTCAGGGCCAGGAGACTTCCCAGTTGCCAAACCAGCAATTGCGGCTTGAATCTCCTCCAGAGTTATGTCCTCCTCCAGTAGGTTGCTGTCTTCCATTGAGAGTGACTGACAAGATATCTCATCCAGGTAATGCTCAAGTTCGGTCTCAGAGTAAGACACTCGTGATTGATATAACTCACGATAGAAGTCAGCAAAACACGCCACTATGTCTGCCACAGAGTCTTTGATCACCCCATCCAGCGCCTGAATACGTAAAACCGGTGGCGCAGAGGTGTTTCTATGCACTATCTGAGCCAGAAGTCTTCCCGCCTTATCTCCTACCTCAAAGGCCTGCTGCTTATAAAAAAATAGCCTACGGTTACTCTTTTCATGCAGATGGACTAAGTACATCCTGCCTTTCAACAGCCAATCCTGCCTATGTGTCTCCGAAGGGTCTGATAGGAACCTAGCTTCAGCTTCCCTAACGCAAGCATTGAGGGAGTCCTCTTGTTTCCTAGTATCCCTCTTGATAAATGAAATCGATGATTTAAGACATCCCCTCAAATATGCCTTCATGGTTTCCCATAGAAGGAGGGCATTCGTCTCAGCATCATGCACTCCCAGGAAAACCTGCAATTGGTCCAGTATCCTATCCTGCTCCTTCAATAGGGTCAACCAAAATGGGTGAATTCTCATTTTCAAACGAGAGGTAATTCCCTGTGCACCATTAAACTGCGCAATCAGGGGCGCATGATCAGACACATTTTGAGGGCCATAAAAAACGTCAGACAACTCCAAGTAAGCATCAGGGGAACCGAACATGTAGTCTATTCTAGACAAAGCTCCCTGGGAAGGAGTAAAACAGGAGTATTCTACCAGTTCTGGATGCTTCTCCCTCCATAAGTCCAGCCAGCCCACCTCTCCAGCCCAAGCCGCCAGCAAAGTAGGGGGGCCACGAGCCGGCGAAGCCGGGGAAGCATGAAAGCGGTCCTTCCGTGAATCCATGACCATATTAATGTCCCCCACACACAAAAGTTTTGCATGCGGAAATTGAGCTGCAAACAGGAGTGCAGTCTGTAGAATGGTTAGGTCAGCTGGAGGGGGACAGTAAACGCTCAGGATCACAAACGGAGCGCCATTTACATGCGCATAAGCAAACACATATCTACCCTCCGCGTCGCTCACAGTTGTGTGTAGCTCCCATCTAACAGAACGGTTGATTAATAAAGACACGCCCCTGGAGTGAGAGGTACCATAGGAATGATATGCACATTGAACCCACGGTTTCCGCAGTCTAGCGTCAGTATCAGGTGTCAAGTGGGTCTCCTGAAGACTAAGTATGTGAGGAGCATAACGACGGACATGTGTAAAAACAGACAACCTCTTACCCGCATCCCCAAGCCCTCGCACATTCCAAGACATTAAATTCAAGGCGGCCATAGCATCCGCACATCACATATCAACACGGATCCACACTCCTGCTGCAAAGTCGAATGGTCTCCTCCCACCACTTCACCAATCGCATCCTCTCTCCTAATTGTACTAAATGGTGTACCACTGAATGCCCAAACTAAGTATGCAAACATAAGGCAAAACATGACATGCCAAAAACAAATAATGCAGTAACATACATTTCGCCCAGAATGGGAAATTGATTTCCCCGTGGCAGCAAAGTCAGGGACCCGCATAGTACAAGGTGGTAATAAACCATGCAGGTATCTGACCAGCCCCCATAATATTGTATAGCATAATAACATATGACGAGTGACATAATCAGGCAAAAGCAAAACTCACTCCGGGGTGGGTGTCACGAGCGCTGTAAAGTCCAGGACTAGAACATGTCCACAAAACGTAAGTATCCACACACCACCCTCAGAGAGCAACAAGATCCGCTGATAAAGTCCCAGTACAGGAAAAAAGCGGGAAAAAAGGTAAAGGTATCACAGCCATACTGCACCTCAAGATGGCGCCACTCTGCGCGATTTCCTTGCGACCCAATCATCCGCTTCCCTAGGGTCAGTAAAGAAAAGCGATTTCTCCCCATCCACCACTCTCAGCCTGGCTGGGTACGCCATGGAGTAAGGTAAGTTCATGTCCCGCAGCCTCCTCTTGACAGCGACAAATGTTGCACGCCTTTTCTGAAGCTCCGCAGAGAAATCTGGAAACAAGGACACTTTGGTGTTCTCATACAGGATGGTCTGCTTCTTCCTCGCTTGCGTAAGGATAAGGTCACGATCCTTCCAATTCAGCATACGTGCCAACATCGGTCTAGGTGGAGCTCCAGGTGGCGGTGGGCGAGCTGGAACCCTATGGGCCCTCTCTACTGCGTACGCCATGGAGAAGGCAGCCTCCGGGAAGGTAGATTTAAACCAGGCTTCTAGGAAAGAGGCAGGATCAGGCCCTTCCGAGCGCTCAGGCAGGCCCAAAATGCGCACATTATTCCTCCTGGCCCGGTTCTCCAGGTCGTCACACTTTTGCCTCCACAAGGAGACCGAATCTTCCAGGGCATGAATCTTGGCTGGCATGGGGCGGGTGAGATCCTCCAAGTCAGAGATCCTCTCCTCCGCTCCCTTCACTCGCTCCCTGAGCTGCTGGACATCTTGTCTAAGGAGGCCCACATCTACACGCACCTCGTCAATCTTGGTGGTGAGGGAGGTCTGACATGCCATAATCGCTGACAACAGCTGTTCATGGGCCTCCTTCGGCGAGAGCTCCGGAGTATCATGCTCCTCATCAATCGCCTGCTGTGCCGCCTGGCCGCGAGTATGTTGAGTGCGGGGCGTACTGGACGTTGCGGCGCCATGCTGGGAGTCTTGGCGCGCATATTCTTTCAGCCGGTCAGCCGCCGCTTGAGCTTTGCTGGGACTCATAATGAGATTCTGCAGGGCCTCTGTGGGGTCTCGTAGTGTCACCCGACAAGTCTGTGAGTATGTAGACCGTATCAATGCTCAGGATTAGTCAGGATGCTTAGCGGGAGCCGGAGCTCAGATCAGATGCGACCGCTCATGTCGGCAGTTAGCCACGCCCCCCCCCCTCCTCTTCTTCTTTCCCCTCCCCTGCGCAAACCTCCCCAACCTTGCCTCATATTAAACATGTAATGGAGCGCCCTGACGGGGCCCGGCATTGTCACTGTACTTCATTCCGGGCCCCGTCACAGCGCTTCATTACATGTTGGTACAGAGGGCCACCCCACCCCCCGCCGGGACCGGTCGCAATCGCACCCCCTGCGATCGTTACGCCCCTGTATCTACTCTTTCCTCAATCCTGAGTCAACTAAAATGCTAGTGCATGCCCTCATATCTCCCGCCTGGACTACTGCAACATCCTCCTCTGTGGTCATCTATCTAATACTGTTGTGACCCTCCTATCTATTCTCAACTCTGTAATCTGCCTCTCCCATAATTTCTCCTCTGCCAATCCCATCACTGGCTCCCCATTGCTCAGTGAATTCAGTTCAAAATACTAACAGCCACAGGCCATCCACAATCATTCCCCTTCCTACATTTCTGACCTACTCTGCAGATCCCCACACATCATCTCAGATCCTCTCAAGACCTCTTTTTGCTGTGCTCTTGTCTGTTCCTCACACAATCCTCCAAGATGTCTCACGTGCATCTTCCATTTTGTCGACACTCATGTTAAGGGAGCAATTATCCATTTTGTAGTTTGATGGACTGGGTATAATTACAGGAGATGTTTGGTACCATTAAATTGGTACCAGATTTACCAACAGAACTAAGCCAGTTCTCTCTGCAATGACGAGGGGCAATCACTTTAAGGCCCCATTCACACGCCCGCAATTTCGTTCCGCATTTTGCGGAACGGAATAGCGGACCCATTCATTTCTATGGGCTGCACGATGTGCGGCCAGCTCCGGAAATGCAAACCCGTAAGTGTCCGCATTTCCGTTCCTGAAAAAAATAGAGCATGTCCTATTTATCCTAGGCATGTTCTACTAGTGCCGGCGATGTGCGGTCTGCAAAATGCGGATCCGCAAAACACGCTACGGACGTGTGAATGGAGCCTAAATCAGCTGTCTGCAGATGAGGTACTGCCTTAGCTATTATCCGAAGTTATGTCTCAAGGCCTGTTTAAAAAGTCGAGCATTGCGTTGTGGTGTCACGACAGTTTTTGTTTTTTGCATGCCATTTACTAAGCTACCTATGTTTGTATTTCACATTTTGGCACAGCCACTCTTCACAAAGATGTGATTGCGTTATCTGTGACTTCCATCCATACACACACATCTCCCACACACTCACATGTCGATACAGGGTGTATGTAACTACTGCGGCCAATTGTGTCAAATCAGACACCTGTAACTACTTCTACCAATAGTGATCTCCATGTATGCAGATACATGTGCATGACCTGAGGTCACGTATGATGCAATCATATTTCCCGTCTATATATAATAATGTCAATGCAGATGACTCTCCTGGAATCCCTTAGAGTGCAGCTGTACCGAATAATGGAATGGGGGTACATCTAATGTGAGGAGTGTATTGGCACATAAAGTAATATTATGTCACATTATGACATATTCATATGAATTTATTTTGTACCTTTGCAGCAATGTATTTCACAACCTTTATATATCCTTCTGTGCTGTTTCTCTGACACTTCTATTTGACCTTTTTTGATTTTCAGTCATGTGGTTATAGCTTGAGATGATGTGCACATTTTTATTTATTTTTGCCCCCTATAGGTGCAATATTTCCCCTGCAACACAAGCAATAAAACAGTGTTATTTTTTCTGACTTCCCATACACATACTCACCTGGTTTGGTTAAGCAGATCTGTGTTTCCAATGATGAGAGAGGAGTCGATCACTACCAGACACCTCTGACATTGGTTTCTCTCCCCAGGAGAACTAAAGGATCGGGCCTCAAAATTCACTGCGCCTGATTGTGCAGATGAGTTGGGAGCTCCCCATACACATTAGAATTTTGGCCGGTTTTGTCAAGAATTGAGGGTTTGGCCAGCAATAGTGTAATATGTATCGGGGTCTTTACCCTAAGACATGAAATAAAATAAAAAACTAACTAGAGAACTTAAAGGGGTTTTTCAAGACTTTTATGCTGATGACCTATCCTCTGAATAGGTCCTCAGTATCTGATCGGTGGGGTCCGATGCAAGTTAGCGCTGCAGATCAGCTGTCTGAGCAGTCACTGGTGCCTGCAGCAGTGCCATGGCCTTCTCTCAGGTCACCAAGCACAGCACCGTAAATTGTTCAGCAGCTGTGCTTGATATCCTTCACGTCAATGGGGGAGAGCGGCACTGATGAACATGGCCTAGGCAAAGCTGCGAAAAGGCCGCAGTGCTATTCAGAGCACTGTTGCCTTCTCAAACATCTGAAAAGTGGGGTCCCTAGGTGATCAGATACTGTTGACTAGAGAAAAGTGAATTTTTCAAAAGTTTGATTCGGCTGATTCGCCGAATTTTAGAAGAAAATTCGCTTTGTGAAGAGTTACTTTGTAAGTAGTGGGGGCAATGACGGGGAGCTGCGATAGCGCCGCCCCCGTCATTGTACCCCTTAGATGCTGCGTTCCTACACGATCGCAGCATCTGAGTAAAAAAAAAATATATGTGAAATTAACATAAAAAATTAAAAATGTCATCAAACTTACTGCATCCATTTGCTCGCGACGGGCCGGCCGCCACCATCTTTCTTGAAGATCTGGCGCGAAGCACGGGATTTCGTCCGAGAGAATAATTTTTTTATTTATTTTTTTATATACTATTTCAGGTTAAATCGATTCGCTGACACGAAGCACGAGGAAATCAGCTTCGAGGCGAATGGAATTTATCCTGAAATTCGGATCGAATTCCTCTTCGTGAGATTTCATTCGCTCATCTCTACTGATGACCTATCCAAAGGATAGATATTTTGTGGAAAAAAATCTCGTAAAACCCCTTTAACCACCTCCGGACCGCCTAACGCGCCGATGCGTCCGGAAGGTGGTTGCTTTTCTCCTCCTGGACGCATCGGCGCGTCATCTCGCGAGACGCGAGATTTCCTGTGAACGCGCGCACACAGGCGCGCGCGCTCACAGGAACGGAAGGTAAGCGAGTGGATCTCCAGCCTGCCAGCGGCGATCGCTCGCTGGCAGGCTGGAGATCCGAATTTTTTAACCCCTAACAGGTATATTAGACGCTGTTTTCATAACAGCGTCTAATATACCTCCTACCTGGTCCTCTGGTGGTCCCTTTTGTTAGGATCGACCACCAGAGGACTCAGGTAGGTCAGTACAGTCCCACCAAACACCACACTACACTACACTACACCCCCCCCCCTCCCCCGTCACTTATTAACCCCTTATAAACCCCTGATCACCCCATATAAACTCCCTGATCACCCCCCTGTCATTGATCACCGCCCTGTCATTGATCACCCCCCTGTCAGGCTCCGTTCAGACGTCCGCATGATTTTTACGGATCCGATCCATGTATCCATGGATCCGTAAAAATCATGCGGACGTCTGAATGGAGCCTTACAGGGGGGTGATCAATGACAGGCGGGTGATCACCCATATACACTCCCTGATCACCCCCTGTCATTGATCACCCCCCTGTCAGGCTCCATTCAGACGTCCGCATGATTTTTACGGATCCGATCCATGTATCCATGGATCCGTAAAAATCATGCGGATGTCTGAATGGAGCCTTACAGGGGGGGTGATCAGTGACAGGGGGGTGATCACCCTGATCACCCCCTGTCATTGATAACCCCCCTGTAAGGCTCCATTCAGACGTCCGCATGCGTTCTGTGGATCCGATCCATGTATCCATGGATCCGTAAAAAATCATGCGGATGTCTGAATGGAGCCTTACAGGGGGGGTGATCAGTGACAGGGGGGTGATCACCCTGATCACCCCCTGTCATTGATAACCCCCCTGTAAGGCTCCATTCAGACGTCCGCATGCGTTCTGTGGATCCGATCCATGTATCCATGGATCCGTAAAAAATCATGCGGATGTCTGAATGGAGCCTTACAGGGGGGGTGATCAGTGACAGGGGGGTGATCACCCTGATTACCCTGATCACCCCCTGTCATTGATCACCCCCCTGTCAGGCTCCATTCAGACGTCCGCATGATTTTTACGGATCCGATCCATGTATCCATGGATCCGTAAAAATCATGCGGACGTCTGAATGGAGCCTTACAGGGGGGGTGATCAGTGACAGGGGGGTGATCACCCTGATTACCCTGATCACCCCCTGTCATTGATAACCCCCCTGTAAGGCTCCATTCAGACGTCCGCATGCGTTCTGTGGATCCGATCCATGTATCCATGGATCCGTAAAAAATCATGCGGATGTCTGAATGGAGCCTTACAGGGGGGGTGATCAGTGACAGGGGGGTGATCACCCTGATTACCCTGATCACCCCCTGTCATTGATAACCCCCCTGTAAGGCTCCATTCAGACGTCCGCATGCGTTATGTGGATCCGATCCATGTATCCATGGATCCGTAAAAAATCATGCGGATGTCTGAATGGAGCCTTACAGGGGGGGTGATCAGTGACAGGGGGGTGATCACCCTGATTACCCTGATCACCCCCTGTCATTGATAACCCCCCTGTAAGGCTCCATTCAGACGTCCGCATGCGTTCTGTGGATCCGATCCATGTATCCATGGATCCGTAAAAAATCATGCGGATGTCTGAATGGAGCCTTACAGGGGGGGTGATCAGTGACAGGGGGGTGATCACCCTGATTACCCTGATCACCCCCGGTCATTGATAACCCCCCTGTAAGGCTCCATTCAGACGTCCGCATGCGTTCTGTGGATCCGATCCATGTATCCATGGATCCGTAAAAAATCATGCGGATGTCTGAATGGAGCCTTACAGGGGGGGTGATCAATGACAGGGGGGTGATCAGGGAGTCTTTATGGGTGATCACCCCCCTGTCATTGATCACCCCCCTGTCATTGATCACCCCCCTGTCATTGATCACTCCCCCCCTGGTAAGGCTCCATTCAGCCATTTTTTTGGGCACAAGTTAGCGGACATTTTTTGTTTGTTTTTGTTTTTTCTTACTAAGTCTCATATTCTACTAACTTGTGCCAAAAAATAAAATCTCACATGGACTCACCATACCCCTCACGGAATCCAAATGCGTAAACATTTTTAGACATTTATATTCCAGACTTCTTCTCACGCTTTAGGGCCCCTAAAAAGCCAGGGCAGTATAAATACCCCACATGTGACCCCATTTCGGAAAGAAGACACCCCAAGGTATTCGCTGAGGGGCATATTGAGTCCATGAAAGATTGAAATTTTTGTCCTAAGTTAGCGGAAAGTGAGACTTTGTGAGAAAAAAAACAAAAAAAAAATCAATATCCGCTAACTTATGCAAAAAAAAAAAAAATTCTAGGAACTCGCCATGCCCCTCATTGAATACCTTGGGGTGTCTTCTTTCCAAAGTGGGGTCACATGTGGGGTATTTATACTGCCCTGGCTTTTTAGGGGCCCGAAAGTGTGAGAAGAAGTCTGGGATCCAAATGTCTAAAAATGCCCTCCTAAAAGGAATTTGGGCCCCTTTGCGCATCTAGGCTGCAAAAAAGTGTCACACATCTGGTATCGCCGTACTCAGGAGAAGTTGGGCAATGTGTTTTGGGGTGTCATTTTACATATACCCATGCTGGGTGAGAAAAATATCTTGGTCAAATGCCAACTTTGTATAAAAAAATGGGAAAAGTTGTCTTTTGCCAAGATATTTCTCTCACCCAGCATGGGTATATGTAAAATGACCCCCCAAAACACATTGCCCAACTTCTCCTGAGTACGGCGATACCAGATGTGTCACACTTTTTTGCAGCCAAGGTGGGCAAAGGGGCACCTTTCGGATTTCGCAGGCCATTTTTTACACATTTTGATTTCAAGGTACTTCTTACACATTTGGGCCCCTAAATTGCCAGGGCAGTATAACTACGCCACAAGTGACCCCATTTTGGAAAGAAGACACCCCAAGGTATTCCGTGGGGGGCACGGCGAGTTCCTAGAATTTTTTATTTTTTGTCACAATTTAGCGGAAAATGATGATTTTTCTTTTTTTTTTCTTTTTTCCTTACAAAGTCTCATATTCCACTAACTTGCGACGAAAAATAAAAAATTCTAGGAACTCGCCATGCCCCTCACGGAATACCTTGGGGTGTCTTCTTTCCAAAATGGGGTCACTTGTGGCGTAGTTATACTGCCCTGGCAATTTAGGGGCCCAAATGTGTGAGAAGAACTTTGCAATCAAAATGTGTAAAAAATGCCCTGCAAAATCCGAAAGGTGCACTTTGGAATATGTGCCCCTTTGCCCACCTTGGCAGCAAAAAAGTGTGACACATCTGGTATCGCCGTACTCAGGAGAAGTTGGGCAATGTGTTTTGGGGTGTCATTTTACATATACCCATGCTGGGTGAGAAAAATATCTTGGTCAAATGCCAACTTTGTATAAAAAAATGGGAAAAGTTGTCTTTTGCCAAGATATTTCTCTCACCCAGCATGGTTATATGTAAAATGACACCCCAAAACACATTCCCCAACTTCTCCTGAGTACGGCGATACCACATGTGTGACACTTTTTTGATGCCAAGGTGGGCAAAGGGGCACATATTCCAAAGTGCACCTTTCGGATTTCACCGGTCATTTTTTACAGATTTTGATTGCAAAGTACTTCTCACACATATGGGCCCCTAAATTGCCAGGGCAGTATAACTACGCCACAAGTGACCCCATTTTGGAAAGAAGACACCCCAAGGTATTCCGTGAGGGGCATGGCGAGTTCCTAGAATTTTTTTTTTTTGTCGCAAGTTAGTGGAATATGAGACTTTGTAAGGAAAAAAGAGAAAAAAAAAAAAAAATCATCATTTTCCGCTAACTTGTGACAAAAAATAAAAAATTCTAGGAACTCGCAGTGCCCCTCACGGAATACCTTAGGGTGTCTTCTTTCCAAAATGGGGTCACTTGTGGCGTAGTTATACTGCCCTGGCAATTTAGGGGCCCAAATGTGTGAGAAGTACCTTGCAATCAAAATGTGTAAAAAATGCCCTGCAAAATCCGAAAGGTGCACTTTGGAATATGTGCCCCTTTGCCCACCTTGGCAGCAAAAAAGTGTGACACATCTGGTATCGCCGTACTCAGGAGAAGTTGGGGAATGTGTTTTGGGGTGTCATTTTACATATACCCATGCTGGGTGAGAAAAATATCTTGGTCAAATGCCAACTTTGTATAAAAAAATGGGAAAAGTTGTCTTTTGCCAAGATATTTCTCTCACCCAGCATGGTTATATGTAAAATGACACCCCAAAACACATTCCCCAACTTCTCCTGAGTACGGCGATACCACATGTGTGACACTTTTTTGCTGCCAAGGTGGGCAAAGGGGCACATATTCCAAAGTGCACCTTTCGGATTTCACCGGTCATTTCTTACACATTTTGATTGCAAAGTTCTTCTCACACATTTGGGCCCCTAAATTGCCAGGGCAGTATAACTACCCCACAAGTGACCCCATTTTGGAAAGAAGACACCCCAAGGTATTCTGTGAGGGGCATGGTGAGTTCCTAGAATTTTTTATTTTTTGTCGCAAGTTAGTGGAATATGAGACTTTGTAAGAAAAAAATAAAAAAATAAAAATCATCATCATTTTCCGCTAACTTGTGACAAAAAATAAAAAGTTCTATGAACTCACTATGCCCATCAGCGAATACCTTAGGGTGTCTACTTTCCGAAATGGGGTCATTTGTGGGGGTTTTCTACTGTTTGGGCATTGTAGAACCTCAGGAAACATGACAGGTGCTCAGAAAATCAGAGCCGTTTCAAAAAGCGGAAATTCACATTTTTGTACCATAGTTTGTAAATGCTATAACTTTTACCCAAACCATTTTTTTTTTGCCCAAACATTTTTTTTTTATCAAAGACATGTAGAACTATAAATTTAGCGAAAAATTTATATATGGATGTCGTTTTTTTTGCAAAATTTCACAGCTGAAAGTGAAAAATGTCATTTTTTTGCAAAAAAATCGTTACATTTTGATTAATAACAAAAAAAGTAAAAATGTCAGCAGCAATAAAATACCACCAAATGAAAGCTCCATTAGTGAGAAGAAAAGGAGGTAAAATTCATTTGGGTGGTAAGTTGCATGACCGAGCGATAAACGGTGAAAGGAGTGTAGTGCCGAAGTGTAAAAAGTGGCCTGGTCATGAAGGGGGTTTCACCTAGCGGGGCTGAAGTGGTTAAAGAGGACCCATCGCCTCTCCTGACATATCTATTTTAGCAGCTACTTGCATTTATCATGTAATAAGAATTCCGGAGCAGCTATTCTTATGTGTCGTACAATTTTTATATTATTCCTACTAGAAGTTGTGAAATAATTACTTGCAGTTTGCAATGAAGGTCCAGCTGGGCATTACTAGTTGGGAGTGTTTTCTTCACCAGTCCGACATTATACAATCGGTGCTGCCAGTATCAGACATCCCTCCAACTGGTAACGCCAAGCTGGACTTTGATTTCAAACCACTAGTAATTCATTCATAGCTTCTAGCAGGGATAAGAAACAAAAAGTACAACATAGTCCTAAGAATAGATGCAGCAGAATTGTTATTACATGGGGAGTGCAAGTACTTACCAGAAATAGATATCATATGCAGATCTGCGAATTAATAAAGGTTGCTTTGAGTAAAAAAAAAAAAAAAAAAGGTTGTATGTTATCCCCATAGGGCACATTATGCCCATATTTTATTTCTCTGTAGACATGCAGGTATTTGTCATGTTTTGTCTTAGTTTAAATGATTGCTTTTCTCCTTTCAGGTCATGACCAGGAATTAACCCACTGCTGCACACATCCCACACAGCGTCTCGTAGTGACTTCTTCCCGTGACACAACCTTCCGACTGTGGGATTTTAGAGACCCCTCCATACATTCTGTGAATGTTTTCCAGGGCCACACTGAGTAAGTACAAGCTTCCATGTATGCACCACCTACCTGACCTATAAAGTTCATGCCTAGGAGTTATCAGACTGGCCCGTTACTTTCAGACATTGGTTTGAATCTCGGAAGTTGGACGCTCACCAATCAGACATTGATGGCTATCTAATTGATAGAGCTTTCGATCCTAATGGTGGAAAAAAAAAAAAGCTTATTGGTCTCAAAAGGGTTTTTCCGAGATTCAGATATTAATGATCCTCAATATAGGTTATCAATGTCAAATTGGTTAGGGGCTTCCTCTCGGGATCAGCTGTTTGAGACCATTGGCGTCACATTCATTGACACATGGCCTTGGCACAGTTCAGACTATTTAAATCTATTGGGCTGAGCTGCGATATGAAGCACAGCCGCTTTCCAATGGACAGTGATGTGCTTAGTAAGCTGGAAGGAGGTTGCGGCCCTGTACCCCCTGCAGCCCCCCTGAAATAAATGGAGTGGCCGGACGCACATGTTTGTGGCTACTCCATTTATTTCTATGGCAATTCCAGAGATAGTGGAGTGCTGTACTTGGCTATCTCCGGAACGCCCATAGAAATAAGTGGAGTGGCCAAGCGCATGTCCGACCGACCGCTCTGTTTATTTCAGGGGAGGTTGCAGAGCGCACGGGGCCCCCGTCCCAGTGGTAGGACCCCACCGATCCAATAGTTATCCTTTATCCTGTGGATAGGAGCTTAATCTAACCAGAATTTGGTCCATTTGCTCGCGACGGACCGGCCGCTGCCATCTTTCTTGAAGATCTGGCGCGACGCACGGGATTTCGGCCGAGATCTTCAATTAATATCTGCACCACTCAATTGAAAAACTAATTGAAATCTTTTAGGTGGAGGGAAGAAAACAAAAAAATATATAAAAAAAATAATGTGGTTGCATAAGTGTGCACACCCTCTTATAACTGGGGATGTAGCTGTGTTCAGAATTAAGCAATCACATTCAAAGTCATGTTAAATAGGAGTCAGCATACACCTGCCATAATTTAAAGAGCCTCTGATTAACCCCAAATAAAGTTCAGCTGCTCTAGTTGGTCTTTCCTGACATGTTCTTAGTCACATCCCACAGCAAAAGCCATGGTCCGCAGAGAGCTTCCAAAGCATCAGAGGGATCTCATTGTTAAAAGGTATCAGTCAGGAGAAGGGTGCAAAAGAATTTCCAAGGCATTAGATATACCATGGAACACAGTGAAGACAGTCATCATCAAGTGGAGAAAATATGGCACAACAGTGACATTACCAAGAACTGGACGTCCCTCTAAAATTTATGAAAAGACAAGAAGAAAACTGGTCTGGGAGGCTACCAAGAGGCCTACAGCAACATTAAAGGAGCTGCAGGAATATCTGGCAAGTACTGGCTGTGTGGTACATCTCCCGTATTCTTCATATGTCTTGTCTATGGGGTAGAGTGGCAAGACGAAGAAAAACATCCAAGCCAGGCTACATTTTGCAAAAACACATCTGAAGTCTCCCAAAAGCATGTGGGAAAAGGTGTTCTGGTCTGATGAAACCAAGGTTGAACTTTTTGGCCATAATTCCAAAACATATGTTTGGCCCAAAAACAACACTGCACATCACCAAAAGAACACCATACCCACAGTGAAGCATGGTGGTGGCAGCATCATGCCAAGGGGCTGTTTTTCTTCAGCTGGAACTGGGGCCTTAGTTAAGCTAGAGGGAATTGTGAACAGTTCCAAATACCAGTCAATATTGGCACAAAACCTTCAGGCTTCTGCTAGAAAGCTGAACATGAAGAGGAACTTCATCTTTCAGCATGACAACGACCCAAAGCATGCATCCAAACCAACAAAGGAATGGCTTCACCAGAAGAAGAGTAAAGTTTTGGAATGGCCCAGCCAGAGCCCAGACCTGAATCCGATTGAAAATCTGTGGGGTGATGTGAAGAGGGCTGTGCACAGGAGATGCCCTCGCAATCTGACAGATTTGGAGTGTTTTTGCAAAGAAGAGGAAGAAGAGTGGGCAAATCTTGCCAAGTCAAAATGTGCCATGCCGATAGACTCCTACCCAAAAAGTATAGAGTGCTATAATAAAATCAAAAGGTGCTTCAAAAAAGTATTAGTTTAAGGGTGTGCACACTTATGCAACCATATTATTTTATATTTAGATTTTTTCTTCCCTCCACCTAAAAGATTTCAGTTTGTTTTTCAATTGAGTTGTACAGTTTATAGGTCACATTGAAGGTGGAAAAAGTTCTGAAATGATTTATCTTTGTCTTTTAAATTTTTTTTATTTTTTTTTTATATCACAGAAACCTGACATTTAAAGGGGTTGTCCAGGTTCAGAGCTGAACCTGGACAGACCTCCATTTTCACCCAGGCAGCCCCCCTGACATGAGCATCGGAGCAGTTCATGCTCCGATGCTCTCCTTTGCCCTGCGCTAAATCGCACAGGGCAAAGGCATTTTTCTGAGTTCCGGTGACGTACCGGGGCTCTCTATGGGGCTGACAGGAACCCCGGTGACGTCACCGGCACTGATGGGCGGGATTTGGCTCTGCCCTAGCCAGTAAAACGGCTAGGGCAGAGCTAAAGCCCGCCCCTCAGAGCCGGTGACGTCACCGAACACACTGCCGGGCGGAAGTTACCGCCCGGCAGTGTGTTATTGAAAACAAAAGAGCCCGTGCCCTGCGCGATCTAGCGCAGGGCACTGGAGCGCATCGGAGCATGAGATGCTCCGATGCTAGGCTCAGGGGGGCTGCCGGGGTGAAAATAAGGGTATGTCCGGGTTCAGCTTTGAACCGGGACAACCCCTTTAACCTTTAAACAGGGGTGTGTAGACCTTTTATATCCAGTGTGTATGTATATGTGTGTGTGTGTGTGTGTGTGTGTATATATATATATATATATATATATATATATATATATATATATATATATATATATATATATATATATATATATATATATATATATATATATATATATATATATAATATAATATATTTAGTTTTAGTATTCTTGGCTTCTATGTGACAGGATGTTCTGCAGCAGTTGGCGTCTCATCTTAGAGAATTATGTCCACTTGTTTTATTTGAATAAAAATCCCTGCAACTCCTTTCTTTCCTGGAGCTTTGCACGTGAGATGTGAGGGGGGTCTTTTCTCCTGTACAGCTGTGTCTCTGACTCCATGCTTATTGGCAACTTTACCAACATTAAAGGCGATGTCCCATCACAGATAATGGGTCCATATCCTAGTCTTATAGTTGCGGTCCCACCGCTGGGACCCACACCTGTATCGAGAACGGAGCCCTGAAAGTGGTGGAGTGCCCACTGCGCATGCGCAGCTGCCCTCCATTAATTTTCTATGTGGCTGCCGACCCCATTCACTTCTACGGGGAGAGCGCTTGGTGGTGGCCGCACCGTAGTCCTCCAGCCACCACTTTGTGGGGCTCCATTCCTGATATAGGTGCGGGTCCTCACGCTGATGAGACAATGGGGGCATATTCCACCGATATGCCCCCCATTGTCTGTGATGAGACAACCCCTTTGACGTTTTCGTTTTTGATGAAGTTCTACTTTCCACAATATCTCAGCATGTTGTTTCATTGCCCTGTCTTTTATGGAAAGTTGGAATGGATTATGGGATATAAAACTGATGCTGTTGAATTTAGAGTTGTGAAGTCATAATTGGATATCTTTTTTAGCGTGTAGGTTGTTATTGAAATTCACACTTACAGAACTGACATCTGGCTATGTGAAATACATCCATGGCAGTACAATGAATCTCTTGCAGCACTATAGTAGTCCTCTTATTTTCTCTGTCTTTAAAAATAGTCCTGGTTGTACAAAGTTTTTAACTTATTCCCTATTCACATGACTCGAAAGGAGTTGTCACACTAAGATGGTCCTTTCCATGTGCTCTGTTATGGCGTGGATCTTGTAGAGGGGGTCCCCTGTTTGGAATCTCCCCCCCCAATGAGCCAAAGTATCTGGTGGATTCGGCCTGCTCGTATACTGTTTCACGCAGATGGCCAATTGTTTGAATGGCTGCCATGTTATATAAGATTTCACCTGTAGTGGTCACATTTACATTTTTCAAACCAGCACCTGGATCTGAATACTTTTGTAATTGCATGTAATTAGAAATTTAGTATAGCCCCTGAGCTATTCAATAACCTGTATCTGTATAGCGCCACCTGCTGTTTGTTCTTTTTTTATTTCTTGTCCACCTCACCGAGTTTAAATCTTCAACTGTTTCTGTTAGAAGCTGTGGCAGTTACAGAGAAAGTGGTCCAGCAGAAAGTACATGCCCCTGAGAAGGGACACACCCCTGAGCTGCCAGCCTGCAATAAATCTAGCAGAACAATTGAGCAATTAATGGGGAGATCTCAGGATCCATGTGAGGTACAGGGCTGGTTTTAGCGTCTTTGAAAGAGATTGTCAAGTACTATATGATATCTGATTTTCATTTTTTCATTGTCCGTCATGGCAGAACGCCCTTTAAACGAGAGTATGTGAGTATTTGCTGTACACACAGATATACATACGGAGTGGACAAGTCCCCTGCATAGATCTTTATGTATGGTGCTTTCTCCACGAACGAGCCATGCATGATTTGCATACAGTAAGATTATTGTACACCGCATACGGTAAACTATACGGCTGAGCGTGTTTGATAGCAAGCTCCCGGTCTACACCATTGAAGACTGACAAGTGAAGGACCTCATTTTTAAATGGTTCCGATGTCATGTTTGTACGAATTTCAGTAAGTGAAATGTCGTAGAGCCTTGTTAAAACGCCTGATGTCCTGTGTCATATTTGCCGACAGGCCGGCTATTTTTGGTCAATACGTTATATACCTTTTGATATGTGAAAGTTCAACATGACCTTAAAAACCTTTTTTTAATATTTTTTTTAATTTTTTTTTATATATATTTTTTTCCCCCTCTAATCTTGCTCATTTCCATATACCTTTTCATGTACATTAAGCCAGTTTCTTAAACTCGCCTATGGCCGTTATTTCAGTCTGTAATAAATTTGGATTTTAAAGCTGTCCTGTAGAGATTCCAATTTATAAACCTGTAAGCTTATTACTTGGGTCTGAGTAATACTTTTGAGTTTGAGTGGGCTATCTGAATGGAGATTTCCAGCTGAAATATGACTTCTATGGACTGTGTGAATGCTCGGCTTGCCTTTTCATAATTTCCATTGCTCCTATATCTTAATAAAGAGCTTTTCTTAAGAGTGTCTGGAGCTGTGCGATAAGACCCGAGCGGCAGTACGCTGCGGACGTAGGCACAAATTTTAACAAGCCTTCAATCTGTCTTGTGTTGGCCCATTAACTAGTCTATTAATATATGATCTGGCGCATTGTTTACTGAGGCGGCAAGTCTTTAAATAAAACAAAAAAAAAAAAAAAGAATATAATGGATCCATTAAAATAACGTGCCAATATTTATGACTTTGCAAAGGCAAAAAATTGTCAGGCTTATGTCATTTTTTTTCTTGTCCAGCAGATGGCACTGTAACACTTTCAGTTGGAGCTCGCCCTCTTAAATGGGTTAGACATTTTCAACATTTCTCTGTACTGCTAAGGGTGCAGTGCTTCCTTGGGTTTGGGAAGACTTGCCTTTATGTACACCTATTAATGAAAACAAACTGTGTTGTGGATTTGGGGAGGATCAAGGTACCGCTAGGCTCCAGTGCTTTTACAAGACACAGGGGTGTTCAGTGTCAAAGGTTAAGGCATGTATCCCTTGTTATTTTTAGCCTGTAGAGCTCGGAGACAAATCTCCCTCATGTCATTTTGTATTCCTTAAATCCAGTGCACTGGCTTGTCTGGGTTTATTTCCTTGGAGTCTACAAAACAAATATACGGTGTGTGTGTGTGTATGTATGTATGTATGTATGTATGTATGTATATATATATATATATATATATATATATATATATATATATATATATATATATATATATATATATATATATATATATATATATATATAAAATATATATATATATATATTGTTTTTACAAAAAAGTTCTTTGTGTTGAAATCTGGAGTTTAAGCTTAAAGGGACAGAAAGTAAAAAAAAAAACACTAGCAACACTAAATCAACTTTTGATATGACTTTTGACTGGCTCCAGCTCTGTTCCATATTACAAACCATAGTGGGAAATATTTTCCAAAAGGTATCCACGTCATCTATTTCTTGTCCTCATCTCTAGTTCTAGTAAATTTCGGAGGGTTCGGACTTGGCCAACTCTGTCCCTTGCTAAAAGGCAGCTTGTTGCAGCAGAAGACTTCTGCCTGTTTCTCCTCAACTGAGATTGGGCAGTCACGAAATCTATAATTTTTTTATTTTTTATTTTTTTTCCCTCCATTTCCTGCTACCTTTTTAGGTTTGTTGTTTCTTGAGCCCCTTAAAGAACTTTTGTCACAATTGAGTGTTATTTTGTAAAAGGATCACATTACTTTTCCTGCATAGTAAACGCAATAAAAATAAACAAACTATGATGGAATTGTAATTTTGCCCACTTAACTTCCCAAAAAATTGTAAAATAAATAAAAAGTGATCATATATACCCCAAAATAGTACCAAACCGTCACCTCATCCCACAAAAAATGAGCCCCTACATGAGACAATTGCCCACAAAATGGAGACCTAAAAACTTGATTTGTTTAAAACTAAAATAGATGAAAAAATATAGACATATTCGGTATCGCTGCATCTGTAAATACCTGCTCTATAAAAATATCGCATGATCTTACCGGTCAGGTGTACATTGTAAAAAGACAAATAATAAATCATATGTATCCCAAAATGGTACCAATAAAACTGTCACCTTATCCAGTGGTTTCCAAAATGGGGTAATTTCTCCTGTAGGGCTGCATCAGGGGGCTGCATTCAAATGTCATATGGTGTCTAAAAACCAGTCCAGCAAAATCTGCCCTCCAAAAACCATATGATGTTCCTTTCCTCCTGAGCCTTGCTGTGCGCCTATACAGCAGTATACAACCACATATAGGATGGTTGTGTGAACTGCAGAATTGGGGTAATAGATATTGATTTTAGTTTGGCTGTTAACCCTTGCTGCGTTACTGGAAAAAATTGATTAAATTGGAAAATCTGCCCAAAAAGTGTCCATTTTACTTTAATTCTTGTGGAACACCTAAAGGCATAACAAACTTTGTAAAATAAGTTTTGAATACCTTGAGGGGTGTAGTTTCTAAAATGGGGTCATTTATGGGTGGTTTGCACCATGTAAGCTTCACAAAGTGACTTTACAACTGAACTGGTCCTTAAAAAGTGGGTTTTGGAATTTTTCTTTAAAAATTTCTTAAAAATGTTTAGAATTTGTTTCTAAAATTCTAAGCCTTCTAATGTCCTAAAAAATGACATTTTTAAAATGATGCCAACGTAGAGTAGACATATATAAAAAAAGGAAAGTAGTAACTATTTTGTGAGGTATCAGTATCTGCCTTAAAAGGGGGAGAAATTCAAATTTAGAAAATTGCTAATTTTTTCTACATTTTTCAGTAAATTTAAGATTATTTTTTTTTAATAAAGGTTTTTATATCGACTCTCACATTTACCACTAACATGAAGTACAATGTGTCACAAAAAACTGTCTCAGAATGGCTTGTATAAGTAAAAGCATTTAAAAGTTATTACCACATAAAGTGACACGTCAGATTTTCAAAAACCAGTCTAGTCACAAAGTTGCAAAATGGCCCGGTCATTGAAGGTTTCATCGGTATAGTAATGTGCATGTCCGCCTACTCAGATAGTCTAGAGGATAGGTCATCAGTAAAAAAAAAAAAACGCATAGAAAACCCTTTTAAAAACCTACAACTTGTCCTGCGGAAAACAAGCATGTGACAGAAAATTATAGCAAAATAGCGTCTCGCTAGCAGCATATTGCTATTATGGATTTTTCATAGTCAGGTCATGAATCTTCTTAAATGACATATTTTGTTTAATATTTTGTTTAATTACTTTTATGTATAGGTTTTAATGGTATTATATTTTATTTTATTTACCACTGGTACATTCATTAAATAATCCTAACTTTTACCTGGAGTACTGACCTCATTGTCCTGAGTCAACAGAAAAAGTTGTAGCTGTTGGAATCTGAGAAAAAAATTAATAAATGCTTGGTCACTAAGGTACAAAACAGGCAGGTCACTGAGGGGTTAAAAGGGTATCCAAGATTTTATAACTAATGACCCATCCAGAGGACCTCTAACCCCCCACCCCGATCAGAAGAGAGAAGGCACTGGCGCTGCTGTGAGTGCTGCGGCCTTCTCAGATACAAGTTTTACTGAATCTTTTTCCCACAAAATATATGTCAATCTGCTCAGCTCCTCCTGCTCTAGAACATGGTGCTTTCAGATTGCATAAAATTTTGTGCCGACAGGTCCTCCTTAAAGGGGTTATCCGAGTTATTTTTTTTGTTCTTTCTATGTTCCTAACTAAGCAAATATAACAGCTTTCCAATTAACTCACTTTATCTCCAGGGGCTGGTTTCTCAGACTTCACTGAAGGTCACATGACCTGTGATGTCAGCTTCTCTCCCTGCTCTGATAAAGGTCGAAACGAGACGTCACTGTGCTGGCCACGCCCCCTTTCACTGCCGTCTACTCTCTGCTAGGATTCTTAACCCCTTCAGCTGCACAAGCCCGAGGGAGCAGGTCTGCCTCTGTGCACAGAACGTCACTGTGAAGGCTGTGCTGGTTGGAGCGACAAGCCACGTCCCCTGCGCTGCCGATCTGCTGGCCACGCTCCCTGCCCCACCTGCTGGCTGAGCTGTCTGCCCTGTGTCTCCCCTCCCACTGTGTCTCTCTTCAGCAAAGTTTAACCCCTTCTACCATCAGCAGTACAGACTTAGGGTTGAAGGCTCTGCCTCCGGTACTGAGCAGCTGCAGGGTTTCCTGTTCTCCAGGCAGTGAGAACACCAATGCTGTGCACAGGATCTCCCCTTACGCCTCACCCTGCAGACACAGAGCTGACAGACTGGAAGAGTCCTTGACTCTGTACTCCTCTACTGTCTGCAGAGCATTGCACAAGAACAGGAAGTATCCTGTGTATATCAGCAATGTCATTGTACTGTACAACTGGGACTTGTAGTCCCACACATACACGAGTAACCTCAGAGATTGTTACACACACCCACAGTTCTGCAACTGCATGTCAACAAAGAGACAGAACTAGGGAGATGAGGAAATATCATTTATTTATTTTAGGGGAAGAGATAAGTAAAGCATCTGCAGAGATGTTCAACGCTTTGTCGATGTTGTATGTGGAAAGTAGTAAATATGCACAAGTGGGATTTTCCTTTTGAAGGAAGTTTTGCCACAAATACATTAAATCATTTAAAGTTCTGCAACAGTGGACACAGAAGTATGAAAAGGTGCAGGGATCGTAGTGTACACTGTGATAGATGTGATAGAGATCTAGTGACGTAACAGAAAAAGATGTGCGCCAAATACAGGATGGGCTGCCGGCCAAGAGGGGTACAGCTGGCGTAGGGAGATCCTTTTTGTTTTTCTTCAGAGGTTGTCAGGCAGGCATAATTTTTTATGTTCTTTCTTTTTGTGTGAGATTTTCCAGGCCAAAGACTATACAGAAAGGCAGATATTCCTGCAATTTTAAAAGGGCTGTGCCAAGTTTAGAAATCATCCTCTAACTTCAAAACTTGGCACAACCCCTTCAATGAACTGTCGCTAAAGTATGGATAAAATAATTTATAAAAATGATAAAGGTTGTGTAAGATAAAACAAAAGACTGCGCCACTGTAGTCACTCAGCTTTGTATGATATTGTAACACAGCCGCAATACCGCACACTAGCAAGTGGCCGGAGAAAATACCGCAGCATGCATTAGGATAAAACTCTTCCGGTGTTGAGCCCCCTGTGACGGAACTCAATACCCGAAAACTTTAACGCAAGTGTGAAAGTACCCTCATAAAATACAAATTCTGCATGTATGAAATATATGAATACATTCACAATTTGATGTTACCATTCCCTTTGACAACACCCAATTAGCACTGTTCCTTATTGACAAAGTGTAGGCATACGCTTCTTGTACAGCTGGATTCACACATGGTTTTCCCAACTTATGCGTTTCTTGATCAGGGGTGCACCTAGCCTTTCTGCTGTCCGAGGCGAAAATTAAGCGCTCATTGCCCATGGACCCCCCACTGCCCCCACTCGCCCCTACCTGGTGCTGCCTGAGGCGATAGCCTCACCTGTCCTCATTGGTGGTGCACCTTTTTTCGCAGCATGTTAAAGCGATGATGTTCTTTTCCCTTCTTTTATAGGAGGGAAAAAGCCTGAACAAAAAAGACGGTTCAAATATTTCTGATGAGAAAAAGGCTGAATAATAACAGTCATTAAAACTCCTGACGTGCAAAATAAAACGAACCCAAAAAAATAATCAGTTTTTAATGGCAAAAAAAATGGCAGACCAAATTCGTGAGTGTAGGATCCTAATGGTGATTTCTGATTTACTGATACGTGACCAGTTTTACTTTTTGGTTAAAGCATTTATTAAAGAGGACGTCTATGCTCTCCTGACATGTCTGGCTTAGTAAATATTGGCATTCTTCATAAAATTCTGCAGCATCCTTCCTTTACTCTAAGCATTGCGTCATCCCTCTGTTATTCTTCCTGGAAATGTACAAATGAAGTGACTCTTGGCTGTTACCATCCGCCTTTTAAATAGAATGGGTCCCTACACCGTCTGACACTGTCAGCACTGATTCGACAGCGTCAGATAGAGTGGGGCCCACCCTATTGACAAGGGGGATAGTAATGCCTGGGAGTCAGTTTATTGGTACATTTCCAAGAAGAGTAATAGAGGAATGGTGCAATGCAGAGCTCTGAAAAGAGAGGCTTCAGAATGATTTCTTCAGGAAAGCTGCAAGGTCCTCTTTAAGGCAGCCATTTTGAAGGACTTTATAAGAAGTGATTACAATAGGCGGCTCCATCTTTATTGGATTTCCCCTTTAATTATTCATTTCCACACAGTCTCTTTTAATATACATCTATTTCTCTAACTTGATTTGACTTAATTTGACGCCTTCCCCCTTTTTTGCCATCTGCTTTTTACTTGCCAGCACTTAAATGCAAAACATTCATTTTTCCATTAGAATTTTTGTCACAACTCATTTATTTTATGAGACATTTTGAAATCTGTGTGGCTGTCAGAGATAGAATTGCTTGCCATAGATGAGCAAAATCCACATATCCCTGATCACTTCTACGCTTCGAACAGGTATTTTGTGCCCATCATTTATAAGGTGCCTTTCATGACATCCACCTTAAGTGCCATTGGAAATGGGCAGGCGGTGAATCATTAGGTACGGAAACTCAATTCATTTCGCTGATGGGAATTTATACAGAATCTTAATCTTGTTCTTCATTGGGATAACTGCTTAAGCTTTATTTCCTGATAGAGAGCAGATAAAGTTACAGTTTAACTCTTTTGTGGATTTGGTCAAATAGTGATTTTGGTAGAAACCCGGAATGGTTGCAGACTTTCTATAAGTTTTTTTTTCTTTATTATAAATCCTTTAGTATGGTTATGTTCACTTTTGCCTTTTTGTGCTTTCACCCCAGGTTCCCATATCTTTTCAACACAGTTCTTGCCATCTGTCAGTATCAGAGACTTAGATTCAGGATGGGTGCCTGCAGGGTACACTGGACCTCCCTCTGTCAGCACTCGCTCATCCAAAACTAATCAATCTTAGCTGCCAGCACTCGTCATATCAGGCTGACGAGACACCTTGCATTAGATAACACCTACAACTGCTAGCATTCACAGGGTTAACAAATCAATATAAGTAACACATCTTCTAGGGTCATGGGGGAAAAAAAAAGCACAGGGCGTACAAACAATGGGGTTATCATAGACCATGCAACACAAAATATACGGACATATACAAAATAACAGTTTGGAAAATTGATAAAAACAGAACTTAATACGTTATGTGACGGTTAAGTCCGGTTGCCTGGGGAAGCAGAAATATCGGTCAGTCCATCAAGCTAGCGATCCCCAAAGAAATGACCGTTTGCTTTTCTCCATACAGGTGTTAAAAAGGGTCTGTAGACCACCCATCTGTGATGTCAGAGTTGGCCAGTGAGTATGGTAATGACCTTTTACGACCCAGTGTTTGACATCTTCTGTACACCAGGTTTGCCTCGAAATCTTTGTATTGTAATATCTTTTCGGGTATGCATCCTAGCAATTTCATATTACCTCCATCCACTCTGTCCTAATGTCCCACACACTTGCGTACCAAACATGGCGGAGGTAATGGCAGGATGGCTGGAGTTATCTAATTGCTCCCTGAAATCTATTTGATTTTAATACTATGGAAGCAAATACATGGCCTGAGTTCTCAGGAGGAAGCACGTGGACCAAATATGGATTAGGCCATGTATTTCTTTGATGTACAGTATATTGCAAGATGGGGGTTTCATGTGGGACCTCGACTGGAAAGGACACTACCTTTTCCCCCTCGAACGGTTCTGGTCTGTATAACGCTGGTACATGACATCTTCACGTTTTATGATGGGGTCTCTGGTCTCTGTAAAGTTGTTCCATCTTACTGATTTTATGGCTGCAATCTGCTGGCCAGGCTTTGGAAAGGAAACATGGACTAGGTTAGGACTCGATGATAGAATGTAAAGGGAGGGGTTGCCTACTCCTAACAATTATTCTGATATCTGGATCCCTCCATCACCGTACCACCAAAATACTGCAAACTTAATTGACCCTATTAGTGGAATCTGTCAGAATTCATGGGATCCATTTAAACATAGATCCCCGCCATAGCTGTCATGGCTTCACTATAAATGGTAAGCAATGACTGTGTGACCAGGGGCAGCATGGTGGCTCAGTGGTTAGCACTGTTGCCTTGCAGCGCTCGGGTGCTGGGTTTGAATCCAGCAAAGGAAAACATCGTCATGGTAGTTGCTGCCTTTTTTTTTTTTTTTTTTTTTTTTTTATAAATCCTGCTTACCAAAAAGCTAAATAAAAAGCTATCAAAAAGTCATATGTACCCCGAAATAGAACCAATGTTAAAGCTCCACTGAGAGAAAAATAAAATGTATGGTTGTCAGAAAATGACTTCTTCCCTCCCCTCCCTCCTTACTTTCCCCGGCTTCCCTTCCCCACCTGACCTGGTCTCTCCCTTTTACCTGCGTACTACCTGAAGTTAATTGGTTACTAGGCTGCACCTTTACCAAAGGAACGTCCGGATAGCGCCTGACATATGCTGGCATTGTATACTTGCCATTCGATTTTCCTTGGTGCCTTTCTGTTACATATTTCATGTTTACCTTTATAGCACTTAATGTGTTTTCTATTGTATCACACATGTCTTATGGAGGTAACTCTCTTGGGCTGCGTCCCGAGGTGTCCTCCTCTTGTGATACATTAATTTTAATATGAAAATGAATAAAAAGAGAATTTACAAAAAAAAAGAAAATGACTTCTGTCCGGAATCATTTATTGGTAGCACACACACACAAAGTACGACATTTCGGCTACGCAGTAGCCTTTGTCAATAGGGGCGAGCCGGCGTTTCGGCAGCAGCACGGCAAACATGCAGAGAGGCGTTCAGAATAAAACTAAGACATGTCAATGGGGCCGGAGCGTGCACTAGCGGCAGCACAGATCTGACAGGCTGTTCCCCCGCCAGAACAGCCTGCCGGAGTTCCTTGCCGCTAGTGTGAAAGTGGCCTTAAATCAGTGGTGGTTCCTGTTCCCAGACTTCAACAAAGTCACCTAATAATAATCATTTACCAAGGCCTTACACCAGGTTTTTGGTGTAACAAAGTAGCAAAATTTTGTGCAAAGGCATTTTGTGCAAAAAGTTGTTGACTGTTTTTAGATTTACAGCCGCTCTTAAAAGGTTGGCGGAGCTCAATGTTAGGGGGAGAAGCCACCACTGCTCGACACATTTACTATGCTTCTAGCTGGAGTAGATTTCAGTTTCTGGCACACGGAGACCAGATGGTGCGACAGATTCTTATTTTTTAAGAACCATACACCTTTTAATAAATTGGTCTAATCTTCTTCCAGCAAGTTTTTTTTTTTTTTTTCCCCCCACTAAGAATGGTGTGTGAAACGCCGATCTTTAGTAAATGATTCCCAATATCTATAATTATATAACGTTGCAAATAAATTAACATAACTGATAGTAAATTGTCATATTTTCTCATCGTAGGGAAAAAAATTCTTCCAAACTCAATATTTGCTAATCGTAATAACTGCCTGGATTTACGACCCTTCTCCATTGATCTAGTAACTTTAATATGTAATGTCATTGTACACAAAACAAGCATCCAGGCCCCTCTTGAACTCTTTTAGTGAATTCACCATCACCACCTCCTGCTCTTACTGTAAAGAATCCTCTTCTATGTTTGTGTAGAAACCTTTGTTCCTCTAGACGCAGAGGATGTCCCCTCGTCACAGTCACAGTCCTGGGGATAAATGGGTCATGGGAGAGCTCTCTGCACTGACCCCTGATATATTTATACTTGTATATTAGGTCCCCCCTCCTCTGTCTTTTTTTCTGAACGAAATAGCTGTAATTTTCATAATCTTTCTGGGTCCTGTAGTCCACCCATTCCATTTATTACTTTAGTTGCCCTCTCCAGCTCTGCTATGTCTGTCTTGTGCACAGGCGCCCAAAATTGTACCCAATACTCCACGTGCGGTCTGACTAGTGATCTGTTTAGTTATACTTTTGCATACATTTTATATTGCAGTAAAAGCCCCCATATCCTGCTTCATTTACCATGGTTGACAGCTGTACTGTAGAAAATCATAATTTTAAATTTGTACAACGTTCTGAGTATCCTGATGAAATCTTTTTTGGTCACGCTTGGAATGTTAATCACCTTTTTGTACAGTGTGTCCGTGCACTTAAAGGGGTTTTCCGGTCTAATGACATTGATGACCTATTATCAGCCTAAGTCATTAGTATCAGATCGGTTGGGGTCTGGCACCCTGTACCCTCACCGATCAGCTGATGGTACCAGAGCTTCCCCTAAGGCTGGGTTCAGACCTGAGCGTCCTGACCTGAGCGCTGTGTATGCGCGATTCTCCGGCGTCTCACCTACGCGGCTCCAGTAGTATGCGAACGCCCATTGTCGCGCGTTCCCGGAAGTCTATGTACGGGAACGCGCGACAAGACGCCCCAAAGTCGCTCATGTACTTTTTTGAGCGTCGGGCGTTTTACAGCGCGTTCGTACGCGCTGTAAAACGCCCAGGTGAGAACCATTCCCATAGGGAAGCATTGGTTTCTCCTTGTTGAGCGTTTTACAGCGCGTAGGAACGCGCTGTAAAACGCTCAGGTGTGAACCCAGCCTAAGAACTGAGCCAGAAGCACAGCTCCATTCAAAGGGTAGTAGGCATGCTGGGTTACCACAGCCCAGGGTCCCATTCCAGCAGATATGGGGTCTTACTATTTATATTTTTTTTTATAAACTTTTTTTTTTTTTATGGAATGTTGCTCCAAAAAGAAGGTGTGGGGGGGGGGGGGGGGGGATTATTTATCAGAAGGGGAATTTTCATAGTTAGTCTGAATAATTTTCTCCAAATTTATCAAATGTTGCACAATGTTGGATAAATCTAGTGCATCTTGAAGCCTAGCAGTTTTGTCTTGTGAAGTTACTCCAATCTCTGCCACCCCTTTACAGGGGAAAACATGCGTCAATTTTTGACACTTTTTATAAATTCGCAGTTGATAAATATGCATAAAATAAGCTCGACATGCTAACCCTACCCACTTCACATCTATGTTTCTAAATTGAAGTGAACCATGTAAAAATATAAAATGTCCCAAAATTGTTGTTGAAATAAGCCCAAAAAGTAGCAAAACTCTATTTTAGCCATTTTTGAAAATAAGAATTTTGGAGTACAGGGCTTGATAAATTTCCCCAAAGTGCTTTGGAATCTGGCCCGGATGTAAGACCTACCTGAAGTAATACAGATGACGACAAATTGCAAATTGTGCAAATATGTTGTGTTAATTGACCCACATGCTTAAAATTCACTACAATTTTTGGTTTACTTGTCACTAGTTATAGCAGGGGCTGTACCATAACTTTTTCTGAGCTCTATAATCTCGTGGACGATACTATGAAGGTAAAGAGATTTGGATAGTTGTGAACAAAACTGTAGATTAGAAGTGACATATAATAAAAGTCCACACGAGCGCCGAGTCTTCAAGCAGTACCTAGCCGAGAGTATTAGTAACAGGCGGTAACATGGTGGTGTTCCCCTCTGGCACTGCTTGCGTTGTATATGACAGTTTTTGGATATCTCCGAAGCTTCTGTCCGCGTACTTATCCAGTCTGATATCTCGTTTGATACTGACGGCGTCTTCTTCAAGGCTTCCGGAAAGCCCACGGTTAATTTAAAACATGATGCCAACTTAGATCATACTGCATCAGCATTTCATGGTCCAGCATCCTTCACATCATATTTTTTTCCCTGTGTGTGTGAAATTTCAGCAGATTGTTATGCAAAACAGTTTGCGGTCTCTGTGTGACTTGGGAGACAGCTGTTAGTCCTAATGAGGAGTGCTAGCATCACAGTATTTCCGTTGATTGAGACCCACGGAGGGAGCAGAATGTTCCAGTTCGGGCAGTGGTGTGTGGTGAGAAAGTGCCACGCTGTCAGCTGGAAGTACATGCTCGGCTGCTCCCTACGACAAGATAAATGAGTTTTGCTGGGGTTTGGCAGAGTCTGGATCTTTTTTTTTTTACATTTTCCGGAGGATAGTAGCATCGCACCAAACTCCCCATGAGACCTACTGCTTAGTGTCTCAAGCCTATACTCTTGGCACAGCCTGTTCTCCCCAATGCTCTGTGGTACCTGTCATACCTGTGAGTTATTAAAATCCTAATGCCTTATAGCAGTCCATTAAGACGCGGTTCAGTGGTCTGCCATTGATGCCTTCTTTAATGACTAATTTAGCTGGGAGTCGTTTAACCTCTCTCTAACCCAAAGTGATCTCTAAATGGCGGCTGAACCGAATGTACGGAAAGGGTTCACAAGATGATCCCAAAGAAAGAAAATGTGTATCCGCCCTAAGGTTACGGCCACAAATGGCGGAATTGAGTGCGGAGTTCAGCAGTGTTTAAAGGGGTAGTCCCATCACAATGATCACTGTTTAATCTGTTAATGATGTGCAGTGATCATTTTTGTAAATATATTGTATTGGCAAATTCCCAGCCTTCTTGATAAAATTCTTTCCCTCCTACCTCATTGTTGTCATATGATATCCTATAGATACGGCCACTGCTCGCCTACCGAATTCATGGGCCTCATTGCAGTCCCGAGAGCTCACGCTGCCGCTTATACGCAAGGCTTATTTCTTCAGTGCCCTGTATGCAGCGCGGCACTAAAGAAATGAGCTTTGCGCATGCGCGGCAGCGAGAGCTTTCAAGACTGCAATGAGCGGCTGGCTGGGTGAAAAAAAAGTCTTCTGCGCAAGCACGGCCCAGGGATTCGGGAGAGAAGCGGTGGCCATAGGAGACACATGAACGAGCACGCAAGGTGTGTGAGGTCAGAAATGGGCGTGGCCGGGCTTCACTCAAACTGCCTAAGCCCGCCCAGCCTTAGAAGCAGGAGTCCTGGAAGTGAACAGCAGAGCCGGCTGCAGGGGAGGACGAAAGAGCAAGATGGGAAAACCCTTTTAAAGGTAGTTAGCAGCAAGGTGGATGACATTTCAGAAAAATCCTCTTTCGCACGCTGCTGAACGTTTCTGTAATGGAATCCACATGTAACTTGACCTGTGGGGCGGATTTAAAATCTTCAGCGTTTCGGCTGTGGATTTCACTGCCTAGAAGCATTTAGGGTACAGCCACGTAAAGGTGGGAATTCAACTGAGCATTTACTGCAAATTTACTGCGGATTTTGGGGGATTTCAGTTTATGCATGTAACAGGTGATATCCACAGTGGAAATCCACAGCGTAAATTGGTGATATTTATAAATCCACGTCATGGGTCAGTGTACCCTGCAAATCTTTATATTTTTTTCCACCTGCAACATGTGGATAGGATTACTTGTAATCTCACCTGTTTTGCTGGCACTTTGTCGAAAATCCACAGAAGCCCCTATAGTGGGATTAACGAAACATACTTTACTTAACTCTTGCATATACCTAGGTTGCAATATTTGGTATAAAACTAGATGGCTACAGAGGGGACGTCATGTATCTAGCCAAAGGAATTCCTTTGCTTGGGGTTTCCCTCACTAGAGTATCCTAATTGCATCCAGATGCATACTATGAGAATAAGTACGTCCATGTGTCACAATCCTATTGCTCATTTGTACTTTTAGGTTGTGAGGGTGACAAGCAGGTTTTTGCTAATAAAAGGTGGTGGAAGAGGAAGACTCAAATACCACGAGTCATGTCTTATCATTCTTTTGCCCCTAGACTAAATTTAAAGATGTGGAGCATTGTAGACAACATGGTTTGATCCCTTGTTTAAGGATCATACAAAAATTCTACCGTAACCCATCCCATGTGGACATGCCCTTATAGAAGAGAAAACAAGAGCTTGTATATAAAGGTGACTGCCATCAAGCTTTGTCAAGAGTGATATTAAAATCAATGGTAATGTAAGTGAAAATAATACCACTTCAGACTGTGTGCCCTTCTCTCTAAGGGTTTCTGTGGGACTTGTGGCCAATTAAGGAAAGTGTGTGTCCCACTGGAGCAGAACCAGAGCAGAGGGACTCCAGTGGGGTCCTAGCCCAAGAAAAAGACATTGGGTATGGCAAAGAGACAGGAAAGTGGCAACGTTGATTAGCTCTCCAGAAACCTAGTGGGCAAGGTTCCGAAATCGTGTTTAGGGCGCCGACAGGTAACCAGGAGCCAATCTGAATGAAACCTGGCCTGCTTGATTCTGGCGAAAGAAAACCAGATCGCTCATCCCTGGGGTAAAAGAAGGATTCCTTGGGATTGGGAACAGAAGAGCCATGTGTGAAGGTGACCTACGTATAATAGAATTGATAGGGTGAATGTGTGAACATTTATACTGGGACTACATGGAGTTGCAACCATTCCCAGTGGCAATTGGGGGAAGGGGAGTTATCCGAACAACATTGGCCCAAATTTACAATTTCTATAGATGCTATAAACTTAGGATGTCTAGACCTGTAACAGATGTATCACAGTAGCTCAGGCTGGAAGATAAACCTGATTTTAAACCAACTATTAATTGGCTTACTTTTAAGACCGATTTTTACCCCGGAATTATGGCACAATTTTGACCTAAAATGACACATCTTAGGCCCCACCCGTTCCCTCGAAGTCCCAACCCCTTTTCTCTAAGCTCTACCCCCTTGTAAGGCATGTCAGAAAAAAGTGTACAAACCCTAGATTTATTTATTTTTTTGACAGATTTTCTTGTGCAGACACATTATCAAATCTGGGCCATTGTGTCATCTGATCACCGGTATGAGGGATATACAGCTTTATCTTTATTTAAAAAAATAAATATATATATATATATATATATATATATATATATATATATATATATATATATATATATATATATATATATATATATATATTTTATTATATATTTTATGACTCTTGTGGCATTGCTTTATTTTTTACTTTGTGGCCTGTTATAGCTGTGAAACTCTATCTTACTTTTTGCACAACAGCAAAAAAAAACTGCGATAATACATGTCTGCGGCACGTGTGTTTCTGTCTCGACTTGCACTGAAATGGTTAGAGAAGAAGGGAAGAGCGATGTAAAACGATATAATTTAGCTATAACCTTTCCATAGCAAAATACAGAGACAGAACAATTGGGATAGCAGAGACGGAGCGCAGGACCGGATGCACAAATATTGGCAATATAATACATTTATGGTGGTTAATTTTCTCATTAATTACTCTAATTTGCATTCTCATTATTCATGGAGTGAGTAAGATTTTTACTGAAAGCAATGTTCTCTCATATGTTTCCTGTGTGGAGCTTGCCAGAGAAGCCTTTGGAGTAAAATAACAATTACAGAAATATATTTTGCACAGTTTTATTTTCTGTGTCGCTGCCTTCTCTCAATTTGTGCAGAGATCATTTTTTACTTGGTTAATCCCTCTGTCATATCAAGTAGCCGTATCATTTAACCCTTTAAGACCCTGAGATTTTCCTTTTTTGCGTTTTTGTTTGTCACTCCCCGCCTTCTCATAGTCCTAATTTTTTATTTTTTATTTTTTTCCATTCACATAGCGTTATGAGGGCTTATTTTTTGCGGGCCAAGTTGTACTTCCTAATGGCACAATTTACAGTTGCATACCATGTAGTAGGAAGCGGAAAAAATTGGGCAGAATTGTGAAAAAACACAATTCTGATAAAGGCTTTTTTATTTTTTTGTACACTATGCGGTAAAATTGACCTGTTATCTTCATTCTCCAGATCAGTACGGTTATGACGATACCACAGTTGTATAATTTTTCTTACTTAATACTGAAAGAAAAAATGTAAACCTTTTTGAGGGAAAAAATTATCATTTATAATCAGATTCCGACCCCTATAACTTTTTTGTAGTTGTGTACGGGGCTGTGTGAGGGCTAATTTTTGCGGGACAATCTGTACTTTTTCAGTGATACCAATTTGAAGTGTGTGCGACTTTTTGATCACTTTTTAATAAAAAATTATTAGGTAGTTGAAGTGACAAAAAATGGCGAATTGGCAGTTTATTTTTTTTCCTGTTACACCATTTGCCGTATGCCATTAATATTGTTATATTTTAATTGTATGGGCATTTTCGCACACAGCGATGCCCATGATGTTTAAATTTTTATTTATTTTTTTAAGTATTTTTAAAAGGGGGGGGTGATTCGAACTTTTTATATTTTTTATTTATTTATATTTTTTTGTAAAAACTAACTTATTTTTTTTTTATTACTTTTACTTTTTTTTTTAAGTCACCTTGGGTAACAATAACTGGCAATCAATAGATTACACAATAGCCCATTGTGTTCATTGATGACTATTTAGCCATCATTAAACACTCCATTTACAATATACCACAATGCTGCCACCTAGTGTCCTGTATTGGTATATTACAGAAATAGACTCCAAAGTCTGCTTGAGGCTTTGGGCTATTTTAGCAATGTAACAGGCTCCCTGATCTCAGCCGGGGAACGCTGTTATCAGAGTGGAATCGTGTGGATTCTGCACTGGTCAAATCAAATGTGACTATTTGAAGGGGAAAATGTATGCGATCATCCTTATGGCTGATCACATACATGTGCTGCGGGTAACTGCTATTTAAAATAGCAGAAACCTGGCGGCTATGGCACTCGCTGCACGTGCAAGCGTGCACCATGTTTAAAGACCGGACTTCCGCCGTACATGTACAGCGGAGGTCCTTAAGGGGTTAAAGGGGTTGGCCGCTTAGAAATATAGTTACACGCATATATCTTCATTAGACTTTACTAATGTATCCTGTTTTTGAATTCTGCCATGTTCCCAGCAACACATTCCTGCAGCGCTGTCTGTAAACCGTCCCCTCTGTGTCTCTGGGTGCATGCCTTCAAGTCCATATGATATGAATCCCTGTAGAATCATATGACCTGCCATGTGGCCAATGTGTCCATGGCTCTGTGAACTTCACTTTCTATTCTCATGTGCCGCATCCTCTGTCTGGTGCGTGCGCTCTAGAGATTTCATAGCAGTACTGTGTCCGGAGTGCACACAGTGACAAAGATGGGGGAAGGGTGTAACAAGACATGCTGGAAATTGTAGGTTGGACTTCAGCAACGCAACATGTATTCTGAAACTGCAGATTAAGTCCGAAGAAGACAGCAAGACAGCGTGGTGGTGGTGGTGGTGGTGGTGGGGGGTGGGGGGGGGGGGGGCGCGGTGTTAATGACTGGGAGATGCAAGGACAGAAATAGGAAAAAGTTTTATTCTGGCGCAGTGAGGTACAAACCATTTAATTTCATGATACATTTAAAGGGAATGTGTCTTCAGAAAATGAGTTATTGTTTAAATCCCATTTTTAAGCCTCATTCAGCAGGTGGTCAGTGATTCATCCACCAAACTGTCCGTGAAGGATCCGTATTGGGTCAGTGTGTCCGTTTTTTGCTGTCCGTGTTGCATCTGTTTTTCACTGACGCTGAACCACTGAAAAGTCATTTTCAAAGAATCTCTTCCTAATGATCCGTGAAACACGGATGGCATCCGTGGTTTTCACGGACCCCTTGACTATAATGGGCGTGAGGGATCCAGGAACACTGACCAAGATAGGACATGCATCCGTGCTGAAAACACTGATGTGTGAATACACACATTCAAATTAACGGGGACCTGTGCTGTCCGCGGAGAACACATACAGCACACGTATGTGAAACACTGACGTGTGAATGAGGCTCCACATATTTTTTAAGAATTTTGATGTTTTAATTTTCCATGTCAATATTTATATTTAAACAAAGAAAAGAAAAAAAAAACATCAGATCCAGCAGTTTTCGCACTTGCCGCTAAGCCTAATGATAGGTGCCACTTCTTGGTCTGTACAGATCACTTTGCTGCAGTTATCTGCTTATCTGTCATTCTAATCCTGCCTGTAATGATATCACCTCTATGTATAGATAAGACAGGATCCAGCATTCACAATAGGTGATTGTCAAAGCTTATATATTCTTACAATAACCTCTGCACAGGTCACAGAGCATGCCTTGAAAACTCTCCCATAGAAATCAGTGAAGTCTCCTCCTGACCATTGTGTCTATGAGCCATTCTTCTAGACATGCTCTGTGACCTGTGCAAGGAAAGAATAGATGAGCTTTGACAATCACCTATTGTGAACGGTGGATCCTGTCTTATCTGCCATTCTAATCATGCTTGTAATGAAGGATTTGTCTATTAGTTTTTACATCTGTTACAGCTTTTTCTCTAAAATAAGTAGTAATAGTTGAATGTGGAGCAGTAAGGCCCCATAGTCCAGCTCTGAACCTACAAGCATTTTTGCGTTTCGGTAACATTAGATTTGATGGTAAAGAAGGCTGGGGTGGTCACAGGAGTGTGACGTCAACTGAATGCTTCGGCCTCCCCAGACACCGCATCTACAGTGCATGCTGATGAATGGTTCACTTTCATATCATCCCACAGATGCTTGATTGGATTGAGATCATCGCCAGCTAATTTACAATATGGGACACTTTGGAGCAGATCTGGTTCAGCACCCAGTGAAGTATTTTCAGCAGTCTTAGGGCCTTCTACCAACAATTTCTGGCTTCATTTGGGAGAGAGCATTTGTGGATTTTAGGAGACAATGAGAGGAGCTCGTTCTTGGGTGGATTAGGACACATTCCAGGAGCCAAGTAACCAGTGCAATAAATAGCCCCAAATTTCAGAAGTTATTGATCTTAATAAATTCACATTTGAGACCTTTCATTGGAACTGCAACATTTAATTTTTCTTTACTTCAACCCAAATTGAACGTAAATCGGAGTTACTATTTTTTCATATATATTATCTATCGTCTAATGCTTTACAGCTTAATTAAAGTCAATTTCCTGTAAGCGGTTTACAGCTAGTTAAAATCCACTACACTGAGCTCTTTTTCCAGTCCAGTCAGCCTGAAGAAGGAACTCGTGTGACTGGTCTTGTGCTCCATGGTATGCTGCTTGCACTACATTTCCCAAAATACCAGTCAGTACAATGGTGTTCTGGGCATGCTCAGAGAACAGATACTCTGGCTTCACCTTGTTGATAGCAATTGTTCCTGCACATTGTTCAGAATGATGGATGAGTTGACCTCTGATGATGTCCACTTGGATAACCTGTTTTATCATCAACCACCTGTACAATAGGGCCCAAACAGACTGAGCTCAACCAGATGAAGACATTTTGTTGAATGTTTGTGGCCCAGCTCTCCGAACCCTCACCCATCAGCCGTTTGGAAGTAGCTCTAGCATGGGAACTTCGCAGCTTCTTCCACTATGTGGTGGGTGAAGTTGATTACTGCAGTACTTGAATGGGAGTAGTTACCAGCTCCATCCACTATACAAACCAGCTGTAGTTCTGTTGCCTATTTTTGGTGATATGTGGGAACAGCTGGTCAGTGGGGTGCTGGGCCTTATGACACCTGCCAATCGGATATTGATGGCCCTTCCTGAGGATGGGCCATCAGTCTAAAAATCCTGGAAACGCCTTTAAAGCAGTTGTCTCATGTTAGACATTGGTGGCATATCACTAGTATACGCCACCCATGTCAGATATGTGCGGATCCCAAAGGTCTCCAGAACGGGACCCCCGAAGTGAGTGGAGAGCAGCCACACATGCGCTTCTGCCCTCCATTAGTTTCTATGGGACTGCCGGTTAGATGGTGGCCTCGCTTGCACAGTGCACCTTGCATTTCTATGGAACTTCTAAAAAGAGCCAAGTGCACTTGCTTGGCTATTTTTGGAACACTTATTCTAGGGTGCTCCCCTTTGCTTTTTTTTTTTCAGGGGACCAAGCTGGGAGATATTTTCAGGTCCCCGCTCTATTCTATATTTATGCCACCAATGTCTAAGATGAGACAACTCTTAAGTCTTTTTACTTTGAAGTACACTTAGAAACCTAATATTATTAATGTTGGAGGATTTTATGGTAAATGTTAGTGGTATTTTATCTTTTTACCTCCTTTTTTTCCTGTTTTGTTTTAACATTCATGTGCCTTTAAGAATTGTAGAGAAAGCCATAAGAACGAAGTTAACAAAGTCAAGTTTTCAGTATTTTTTTTTATCATTTCACTACTGGCACTGGCTCCAGTATGCCAATGCAATGCAGATGACAGGTTCTGCAGTATTTTAGTTTATCGAAACCTTGCCACGGCAGAAGTAAAGAAAGATAAGCTAATTATAGCAGCTATTTTTAACAGGCGGCCAGACAAATCCGTATAATGCATACACAGATAGGGTTAAAGGGAGATGGGAGTCTTTAGGTGTCATATCGTTTTATGTGGGGGGATGTTGCCGCACTCTGAAATTACATTAAGCAACTTTGTCTCATTAATGCAGTATGGTCAGCTCCTAATTAGAACCTAATTTGATGTCAATTTAAATTAAGAGGGCTTGCGTATATTGGGCCTTTGTGACCTGGATAGTGCTAATCTCTAATCAGCAGACTGAATGGAACATGAAATCAAATTCCCCCAGCACCGGGGAAATGACAGAAACAACTGACATTTTAAATTAAAATTACAAAATTCGCAGAAATAGATGTGCATGACCCCTGCTACGGCATGTGTCAGGAAATCAAATGCACTGGAAGGATAAGCTGACAAACCTGAATTAATGTGATCGTTCTCGTACAGAAAATGTGCTGTTTTTTTCTTCTTCCCCTAACCACTCTAAGTAGGCTAAATTTCATCCTAAACCGTATGCACATTTCTGTTTGCAGAGGTGTCTAATCCGCAAGCTATATAGCTAAACCAGGGTTTTTTCTGTCACCTTGTCTCCAGAATGTGGGTCTAAGATTTTAACATGTCTATGAAATATTGCGAGTGTCCCTGTATAGTATAGAGTCAAAAATGATACAATAAAGTGGGCGATTCTGGGCATATATCTGAAAATGTGCAATATTTAATGTTAAAAACTTACATAAAAGTCATAGAATAAATAGAAGACATATTCTGTGATTAGCCTTTCAGTCCAATAAATCGAACTGTGGGCCCAGCAGTTATCAAAATAATGGATCCATATGAAAAGTAGGATGTTGGATTCTACGCTTGCCATATACTTTTCATATTGATCCATTATTTTGAGGGGACATAGCTTATAAAATATAGCAAACGGCATAGACTATCAACAAAGGATATATTGGTAAGTGCCATGTAGTCATCTTATACACATTGGTCAACAGCCAGAAAGTGGTCAACCCCTTTAAGGATGAACACGCCTGTCCATAAATGCTGTTAGGGTTTATGGCTGTCATAGGCGCCGAGTCCCCTGCTTAGGAATCTTCTTATGCACTGGAGAAAAAGCTGCTTAGTGAGCGCAGCTCCTGGGGAGTCCATGTATTACACATTTCATATGAATGGTCGCCACGTTACACTACAGTTGTTTAGTCATTTCTGTTGGTGCTGAATGCAATTAACCATCTGTATTATATTTCAGCACTGTGACCTCTGCTGTATTCACGGTGGGGGACAACGTTGTGTCGGGAAGCGATGACCGTACTGTGAAGGTCTGGGATCTAAAGAATATGAGATCACCCATTGCCACCATTCGAACAGATTCTGCTGTAAACAGGTATGAACGAACATCAATTCCTTAAAGCGGTGGTCCAGGGTTAGAAAAACATGTCTGCTTTCTCCCAGAATTGGGACCACACCTATCCCTGGGTTGTGATTGATATTGCAGCCCAACGCTGTCCACTACTACAATGGTAATGAGGCAGTGTACTTCCAGCACCATATTACACAGTACAGCTGATCGGGGGGGTGCCAGACCCTCGTCAATCAGCTTGTCATGTCCTATCCTGAGGCCAAAAAGCCTAAAGGCAGGACAACTCCTTTAACACTTGCATTAACCTGTCTGCCATTACAATTATGGAAGAGCATAGGGTGGGGGAAAGGTCTCAAATATGAAAAGCAAAAAAATAAATAAAAAGACATGATCATATTAGTGTGTAGCACACAAAACTGCACTGCCTTAAGCACATGCCTCGTTATCCTAACCTTAAGGCTTCCATAGGTGAAATGATCACACAAGCCCTTGTAGCTGTAATGCTGGTCTTACTGCTGTGACAAAGCTTTCCTAAGAACCCTCCCTCTATAACTGTACGTAAATCAGGAGTGCTCTGGATTACATTTCCTGACATAATATTTTCTTTGGGTGTGCTGTAAATTTTTAAAGGAAACCGGTCACCGTGAACATGCAGTCCTTTCAGCAGGCAGATGAAATTGAGCAGATTGATTATATAGGTTTGTGTATTTTTGTTTTTGTTTTTTAGGTTGGTGTATTTTATTCTTTTCAGTCTTTATTCTTTATTTTTGCTTAGGAGTCCAATGGGCAGTCCTGTCCAGTGATTGACAATGCTTTGTATATATACAGGGTTAGAAGTCACTGAGCAGGACCGCCCACTGGACTCCTAAGCAAAGAAAGATCAGTGGTTTCAAGCAATAAATGACTAGTCATACTGAATACTTTCCCATAAAACTATATATCAATCTGGTAAGCTCCTCTTGCTCTATAACATGCGGACTGGACAGCACTTTCATGGCGACAGGTTCCCTTTAAGGAAGTGTTAAGGGACTGGCTATAGTTCTTGTCATTGAGTGCGCCATTGTAGGAATACATTATGATATTGTTCTGCAATCATCAATACGCACTTCACTGGCTCCAGACAAACTGTAATCACTTTTCAGCGCTGCAAGAGGAAGCAACATGGATCCAGTCTGCAGCTTTATATAAATAAAATTTGAATACACTTCATTCTCTTCCCAGCCAAGAACTCACAAGTGTGAAATAGGACAAGTGAATGAGCTGAGACATTAATGTGCCGCGGTTGCCATTACCAGGTTCTCCATTTATCACTGGAGCTTGAGATGACTGCTCGCTGTTTGGGCGAATCTTTTTATTTGTTTGTTGTAATAACGTGAGGAAAAAGTAGCTTTCTGATTGGATGGTAACAGTAGATAATACTCTTTTATAATAGTGAATACTAGGGTAATAATCCACAGATAAAAATCAGCAGGTACAAACTACAGTATTATGTTCTGCAATTAAAGGGCATCTGTCAGAAGATTTGTACCTATGACACTGGCCGACCTGTTACATGTGCACTTGGCAGGTGAAGGCATCTGTCTTGGCCCCATGTTCATATGTGCCCGCATCGCTGAGAAAAATAATGTTTTCATATATACAAATGAGCCTCTAGGAGCAACGTGGGCGTTACCATTACACCTAGAGGCTCCGCTCTCTCTGCAACTGCCGCGCCCTCTCCATTTTGATAGACGGGGCCAGGCAGGCGTGTTCGAATTTACACTGCCGGCCCTGTCAATCAGAGTGGAGAGGACACGGCAGTTGCAGAGACAGCAGAGCCTTTAGGTGTAATGGTAACGCCCCCTTTGCTCCTAGAGGCTTATTTGCATATATTAAAACGTCTTAATTTTTCTCAGCAATGCGGGCACATATGAACATGGGACCAACACAGATGCTTCCAGCTGCTCAAGCCAGTTTCATAGGCACCAATCTGCTGACTGATGCCCTTTTAAAGGCGGTCTGTCAGCACTATTTACAGCCGTCTGTTTCGGCAGGACTGGCCAACCATCTTATGTTTGTGGAGACTCCCCACTCTTCCCCAGAGTCAGATTTCTGGGGAGATAAGGATCGGGGGAGTTGGATTTCAGCTGCTCAATCCTTTTATTCTTCAGGAGATAAGCGGCTGCCCGTGGAGCAACTTCCTCCCCCTCTTCGTACTAAGAACACATGCTTGGTCGACTATTGAAATTCAGAAACAGTGTCAATTTACAAACATACCTATAGGGTAACCTCCAGCTCTGCACTATTTAAGGAAAAGCTCAGAGCCCACTTTTACAATTACCTATAGTTTTGGTTGGCTATCCACGTTCATGCCTGTAAAGTACTTAGGAGGAGATTTATCAAACTGGTGTAAAGTAGAACTGGCTTAGTTGCCAATAGCAACCAATCAGATTTCACTTTTCATTTTCCAAAGGAGCTGTGAAAAATGAAAGGTGGAATCTGCTGTAATGTAGCAGAAGAACGGAAATAATAACGCTGATATGAAACTGCCGACATGTCGTGTATATTACATAACGGAGGGGATGCAAACTTAAACCTACAACAGAGTATCTTACAGTAACCAATAATAAGCTCAAGAAAGTTCATCTGAAATGTATATGTTTTATCATGCAACTTTTAGTTTTTGTTTTTATTTCTTTTATATTTTGTTTTTCTTCTTTTTTAAAAATAAAATAAAAATTGAGCACCACTGAAAAGCGGTATAGGTAAAGGGAGGAAAAGTGGGTGAAGTCTGACAAACGTTTTCCCATGCATACAGGTTACAGGCTCCGTTAAATATGTATTGTGAAGAGCTTTTCTAGGGCAAATAGCATTTGGTCCATGTGATGGGGAATACAGCCTTTATAGCGTGTGTAAGATAATCACATATAGCCACCATGTCTTTCATTTTTGGTTGATATATTCCAATTGGGAGCACTCCAAAATAACCGAAAAAAACACCTTGTAGAAAACAATATAAACACATCTTTATTGGTATAATTAATTCATAAAACCACAAAGAGTAGATGTAGCGGCAGACTTGGTTTTGGATATTTCATTCACTATGATTTGTTTTACATATAGTATAGTAAATTGATTGTTCTATTGCATATATGTATATGTTCACCTTTAGGACCATATAGCATTCTTGAACTCTTCTTCACATTTTGATTATGGTATACTTGATAGGTCTGGAACCTCCGGCACTCCAGCTGTGGTAACACTACAGCTCCCATGATGCACACTTTCTTGGATGTTCTCAGAACGCCAGAGAAATGAGTGGAGCATGCTGGGAGTTGTGGTTTCGCTACAGATGGCGTGCCGGAGGTTAGCCATCACTGTGTAGGTATTTGCATTATTGCATTCTATGCGCTGTACTATATTCTGTACCATTCCATCTGATTTAGTATTGTAGATGGACACATTTTTCATAGTTATTTTATTTCAATCAATCATGCATTTTCTCATTGAATTAATGTTTTTGTGTTACTGAATCACGTTGTTCTTATGTAATTGTATGTAAGTAATCAGGCATTGTCTCCTCCATACACACTGCGGCACTTGGCACTTCATTCACGAGTACGGCACTTTTGGGCACCATCACTGTCATCGTTACCTGGTGCGATACGCTATTTTGTTAAGTGCTCCAAGGCTCTTCTGAGCCCTAGAACGCATCCTCTCCTTCACGGCTCTCTAGGTTTGGCCACGCTCTCAAAGGCAGGTACTGGATTGGAATAATGCGTTCCATGACTCCTTTTGAGTTCTGGAGCTTATTGCCACCCAGACCGCGCCGTTGACGTCCATCCCATGCCAAGCAGCAGTGCTTGATGCATCGCACCGACGTCTATTGAGCCATGTCACTGGCCATTGATTTTGTTTTGGACGCTATGTCTCATCGGATGTCTCCACCTCCCAGCACCATTACGATTCTCATACAGGGCTCCTATACTATTCTTCACAATAAGGGATCATCCACACGACCGTATGTATTTCGCGGTCCGCAAAACAAAGATATACAAAAATAAAATGGTGGATACATTGTAACAATTCTTGTCCTTGTCTGCAAAATGGACAAGAATAGGACATGTTCTATTTATTTTTTTGCGCAATGGACATACGGACACGGAATGCACACAGAGTCATTTCCGTTTTTTTTCCAAGCCCCATTGAAGTGAATGGTTCCACATAAGGACCTTTAAAGAACGGAAATGGAAAGAAATACGTTTGTGTGTATGAGCCTTAAATGTGAGCATTTATCTACTACAGTTGGTATACTCAATAGCGATTGGCTACATGACTGCTATACTAACTCCCGGAAAAAGCCTCTGGGCGAAACGATGTTGGGAGGAGGGTGCCTGGAGTGTGATTGTTACTGGCCATTCATTCAGTGGCGCTGTACATATGATAAGGGGCGCACATACATAATACAGGCAATTGCACGAAGCCTGAACAAGACGAGTTACAGACTGGTATAGATTGTAGGCCCTCTCTCCTTCTGTAAGATTATTATCTATTTAGTCCTGAACTGTGTTATATTGCTAGTCAATTATTATGGCGCCCTCTAATGTTCTCTTGGGTGGGTGGTTTCCGCAATATACCATCTACTTTTTTTGATTTTACGAATTCATTATACCAATAAAGATGTGTTTATGTTTTTTACAAGATCTTTTTTTCCGGTTATTTTGGAGTGCTCAATATTGGATATACGCCTTTTCTTAAATTTTCTAACAGTGGACCCAGTTTATTTGGTGTTTCTGGCATTTTCCAAATAGGGTAAATTTTACTGAAAATATAACAGAAATGTGGGGATAACATGTTCTGTAATAAACACATTTTCTCATTCATGTACGTTATGGGTTGGATTTCTCAAAACTTCTGCAAGATATTTCACCCTGCAAAAGCCAGTTTTCTTTTTCACCAGTTTAGAATTTTTTTTCTTTTTTTAATGTAAGTTAGCTATTTTTTGTTACCTTTTTATTGTCCTATGTATTGCACACTATCAAACCACCATTATGAATTTGCTACAGACTGTACTTCTAACCTTCTTATATTTTTTCCCCCCTAGGATTAGTGTGTCTGTCGGCCAGAGGATCATTGCCCTTCCACATGACAATCGGCAGGTTCGGTTATTTGACATGTCTGGAGTAAGATTAGCTCGTCTTCCTCGCAGCAATAGACAGGTGAGTGGGGTTTCTGCCTTTGTCTTCCGCATTCACAGCAAAACTGTAGCCGTTGGCTTGGATTTTGGAAACCTGCTATTTGGCTACAATGTGTGAACCTAGCCTAAGGGCCATTTTCCCAGTGTCATTGGCAAAATGCATTACCACAGTCATACATCTTTATGCAATATCTTCATGCATTTACTTTCTGTTTTAGGATTTATTTAATGTCTTGCATTTAGTGTGTGGGACTGCATTTTCACTTTCTGTGCGTTCAGGAGAGGTGATGATATATATATTCTAGTTGTAACATCTGTGAGCAGTATTGAGAGGGCCAGACGAGATGTTACTCAAGGATGAATGTCATGAACAGAGGGGTCATCCGCTCAGTGCTCTAGAAGGCTGAATTTGAACAAATTTGATTTGGTAGAATCGATTAGCTAATCTAACATATACTCTGGGAAGGTAACGTGTCTGATTGTTGAGGGTCCTACCACTGGGACCCCTACGATCACGAGAACAAGGGTCCTCGTTCTAATGGACAGGCAGCACACATGCTCAATCATTGCTGAATTCAAATGGGGAAACAGGACGCTTGGTTTTGTGATTGTGAGGGTCCCTGTGTTAATAGGCGACACGCGTTGGTCTTGGGACAAGCTCTTTAAGGCTAGTTTCACACTAGCGTTCGGCTGTCCGCTCGTGAGCTCCGTTTGAAGGGGCTCACGAGCGGACCCGAACGCTTCCGTCCAGCCCTGATGCAGTCTGAATGGATGCGGATCCGCTCAGACTGCATCAGTCTGGCGGCGTTCAGCCTCCGCTCAGCAGGCGGACACCTGAACGCTGCTTGCAGCGTTCGGGTGTCCGCCTGGCCGTGCGGATCCGTCCAGACTTACAATGTAAGTCAATGGGGACGGATCCGTTTGAAGATGCCACAATATGGCTCAATCTTCAAACGGATCCGTCCCCCATTGACTTTCAATGTAAAAGTCTGGACGGATCCGCTCAGGCTAATTTCACACTTAGCTTTTTTTTTGCCAATATAATGCAGACGGATCCGTACTGAACGGAGCCACCGTCTGCATTAATATGATCGGATCCGTTCAGAACGGATCCGATCGAACGCTAGTGTGAAAGTAGTCCATGTTTGATATTGGTGATGGTCAGAACAGTTGTCATCCTACTGTTAACACATTCAGGCTGATGATGCACAATTGTAGTCTGTGGAGACAGCTGCACCCTAGGTAGCTGCCTCCCTCCCCTCCCCTATGCTTTACACTATCCCTTACTTCAATACAGTTAGTCCATAATAATAATAAAACATGTCCATAAGTTGTACATTTTATACTTTGTGTTTTTGCATTACTTACAGCAGGGGTGGGGAGCCTTTTTGCTGACTAGGGCCATTTGGATATTGTAAAATCGTTTGTGGGCCATACAAAATTCTCAACTTAAAAATTTGACTGCTATATTTGGTCAAACATATAACTGACTTAGGGGTACGTTACAGAAATTGCTCTTCAAAAAAAAAAATCTAGAGCACTGTATTTTTGCAGCACAAAATGGTGCCTGCACTATATATATATATATATATATATATATATATATATATATATATATATATATATATATATATATATATATATATATATATATATATATATATATATATATATATATATATATATAAAGAAAGTGTGGGCAGCACCACTATCTGTAAGGTGTATGCGGAGTGCCAGCGGCTGGGTAGGCGATCCACCTCCAAATATATAAAAAATAAGAAATTCCGCAGCACATCCAGGTTATAAGAAAGTAAAAAAAGGCTTTATTCACCAAGCATGCGACGTTTCAATGCTTGAGGAAAATCCCATTGAGAGGATTGAAACGTCGCATGCTTGGTGAATAAAGCCTTTTTTTTACTTTCTTATAACCTGGATGTGCTGCGGAATTTCTTATTTTTATATATATATATATATATATATATATATATATATATATATATATATATATATATATATATATATATATATATATATATATATATATATATAGTACAGGTGCCATTTTGACCAAATATAGCTGTCTAATGTTTTAAGTGCAGAATGTTATTTATGTAGTTCTTTATTTGGCATTAATGGCAGCCAAGCTCATCCCCGGATGGGTCCAAAGAGGCGTTCACCCAGTTTTCACTCTGCCACCGTCCCGGCCTCTTCCTTCGCAACTGTCCCTGCCTTTGTCCCTTTCTCAGTCTCAGATCTGCCCCCCCGCCTACCTCAGATCAGAACCCCCAGCCTACATCCGCCTCAGATCAGACCCTCAGTAGGCCCCCCAGCCTCAGATCAAACCCCCCTCCAGCCTCCGATCAGACCCTCCCTAGCCTCAGACGGCGCTGCCTCTTGGTAGATTCACTTAACCTCCCTGGTCTTCTTCCCGGCACACTGTACTGTGACCTGACAGCGTCATAGTGCGCATCTACGTGCACTACTTCCTGACATTGTACGTGTCAGGACACATACCAGGGAAGGTAAGTACAGCCAGTGCACTGCTGTTCTCACCTTCCTTGCAGTCATTGGAAGCAGTCATTAGCATTTTTACTATATAATATGGCAGGGGGCCACATGAATTGATCCCGGGGGCCATATGCGGCCCTCGGGCCTGAGCTTCCCCACCCCTGACTTAGTTATAGCTTTAATGCCTTTTTTGGAAAATGTGATGACTTGCCTTAGGGCTGCAGTAAACGATTATTTTAGTAATAGAATACTCGATCGATTATTTTTTACGATTAATTGAGTAATCTAATAAGAAAAAAATAATTAATTTTTTAATAAAAACTCATAAGACCCCCTGCCATTAGTTCCCAACACCCTCCGTTCCCCAATGTGCCATCAGCTCCGTTCCCTCCCCCAGTGCCATCAGCTCCGTTCCCTCCCCCAGTGCCATCAGCTCCGTTCCCCCACCCCAGTGCCATCAGCTCCGTTCCCCCACCCCAGTGCCATCAGCTCCGTTCCCCCACCCCAGTGCCATCAGCTCCGTTCCCCCACCCCAGTGCCATCAGCTCCGTTCCCCCCCCCCAGTGCCATCAGCTCCGTTCCCCCACCCCAGAGCCATCAGCTCCGTTCCCCCACCCCAGAGCCATCAGCTCCGTTCCCCCACCCCAGAGCCATCAGCTCTTGTGCCATAGTCTCTGCTGCCCTGCTCCTCCTGACACCCGGATTGCACAGAGTCATTGGTTGCTATGACGCTGTGCACTCCGGGCTCCCGGCCTTAGTCGTGCCCCACCCCCTCAGTTTCACCAACTTACCTTTCCAGCAAGGGCGCCGCTGACACTCCATCGTTTCGGGCTGCTCTGTCCCTGACGTCACACAGCGCGTCAGGTCACGGCGTGCATACGTCAGGAGGTCAGTGCAGCGCGGGACCATGGACATGCTGTGAAGTGTCCGGAGGCCCCCTGCTGGAAAGGTGAGGGGGGGGGGGGGGGGCCGGCGGCTCCCCGTACATATTAAAGCATCCTCTGGCCAAGTGCCTCAGCTGATAAGTATAGGACCTTAAAGAGAATGTCGCCACTAAATGTAGTGCGATCTGCAGGCAGATTTGTAAATGTGAAAAGATTCAATAAAGTTTTTATTCTTATACATTTAAATCTCGACTTTCTGAGCTTAAAAACCCCCATTTGGCTTTTGTCAGTGATTAATAGGGTTTTCTGTATTAGTTCGCATACAGAGATAGCTGTCTGACTGATAAGACGGCCCTGTGTACAACTGAGCTCAGAAAGAGAAGTCTCTCAGAGGGGTTAAAGTTATCCCATGAGTAATAAAAAAATGTAAATCTATAAATTGAGTTTTGCTTTATCATTTCCCACGTAACTGTATATCAATCTGCTCAGCTCCTTCTGCTTTATAACATGCTGACTGCAGTTTGCACTGCGTTTCAGGGCTTGTGCTAAAAGCTTATTTTCAGTCTAAAGTGTGTTTTCATTAATTACTCTAGCTCCTATTCCTTCGTGGATTTTTTTTTTTGTGTTTCAAATGTACCTCATTTGCAGTTTTCTCCTATCCCCCATGCTTGAATCTAAGGGTCCATTCACACGTCCGTTGTTTCTTTCCTGATCTGTTCCGTTTTTTGCAGAACAGATCTGGACCAGATCTGTACCCATTCATTTTCAATGGGTCCTGAAAAAAATCGGACAGCACAATGTCAGATTTTTTTTTTTCAGGACCCATTGAAAATAAATGGGTACAGATCTGGTCCAGATCTGTTCCGCAAAAAACGGAACAGATCAGGAAAGAAACAACGGCCGTGTGAATGGACCCTAACTTCCAGTTTTTTACTGTTATGACGTGCGGCAGTGAGATGTGTCCTGACATCAGCAGATCATGTTATACTATCCCTTGTTCTTACCATTGAGGCTTCCTTCATCCTAAATGCAGGACGTAACCAACAGCAACTGAAAATTGAAACTGATTTGCCAGTCTTGACAAATGGTGGTATTTGGGCAGGATAACTGGTGGGCAGGATACATTTATATTAATGGCACAACCCCTTTTAAGTCGCAATTTTGCAGTCTTTGCTCCACGTTAATAGTAGCTTCTCTCCAGCAATTCACAAGAGCTGCTCTCACCAGATATTAACCCACGATCATCCCTAAAGTGTTCACCAGAGCTTCACCCACATTCAAAGCTTTATAATAACCACTATGAATAAAATATCCTTTGGTCAGGGGAAAAGTGGAAAAGTAATGTTGACACATCCAGGCTCCAGTTTTGATATTCAGTTTCATGATCATCAGGGCTGTGTAACCTCATAAAAATTCACATTCTTGTTTTGCCTCACACATTAGTACTCCGTACTGATCCTGCTTGTCTGAATGACTTTTCAGGGCCACCGAAGAATGGTCTGCTGCTCGGCTTGGAGTGAAGATCACCCAACGTGCAATCTCTTCACTTGCGGCTTTGATCGCCAGGCCATAGGATGGAACATAAACATCCCTGCATTGCTGCAAGAGAAATAGACCTAAGAAGACATAAATATGTATATGTATTGGTTGAATTCTGCATTTTTACTGTGGACATTTTCCATCCGAGCAGGCATTTACTGCCCTGCTGTCATTGTGAGATTCCAAAAAACGAGTGCTTTGTAAACGTGTTCTCGTTCCCTCATCGTGCATGATGCATTTAGGGAAAACCAGACAAGGGAGAAGCCTTTTCCCTGCGTTTCAATGATGAAATATTTCTTTGGGATCCCATCACTGAAAAGCGTGATCTTTATTTTTCACCCAGAGCACATTTATAGTGCTTATTACTTGTCACTATCAAATGTAGATGTGCAGTAGGGCATTACATTACTGTGATATAAATGTGAATCTCATGTAATTGTTGTGAAGGATGTAATAGTCTGCTGCATTTATACATAGGCGTATCTGCGTCCTGTAAAAAAATAAAAAAATAAGAAACTAGACATAAAAGTAAATAAAGAAAACTGTTACAGAAAAAAAAAACACGATGGTATGGAGTGTAGATTCCACTCTTGCCATAGTTCAGCATTATATTATTAATGCTTCATAAAGCCTTTGCTGGATCTGGTATTATTTCTCTCCTTTTTGAGTCAGGCTTCAGCATATTAGCTTTGTTTTTTTAATATATGTATAGTTTTATTCTCTGTTATTTGAATGCTGTATGTTACAAAACAAGCAGCAAAAAAAAGTTATTGAGCCACAATTGGAGGTGTGATGAATGCTGGAATGTGTTGTACCATAATAGTATAGGCACTAGAGGAGAAAGAAGAGTTTTACTTTTCTACCATGGTATAGTTTGAATCTAGATATAATCTGCTTAAAAGAAAATAGGATCTACTCCCCCCCCCCCCCCCCCCCGTCAGAAACGGGCAGCTCCATTTTTTTCCATGGGACGTGTCTGGTATTACAACTCGGCCCCATGTTTTATAGTATCGGACACAGCCCATGAGAGGCACTGTTTCTGGAGAAGCAGGCAATCCCTTTTTGTCTAATCCTGAACAAACCCTTTAATGATAAACGCACTATTGCAGCTTAGCTGAGCTCCTCCAGCGCATTGCTCTGTTGTACTGCTTTCTGAGGCAGTTAAAGGGAACCTGTCCCCATGAAATGAATGACCGTCTGCAGGCAGCATGTTATAGAGCAGGAGGAGCTGAGCAGATATATCATTTTGTGGGAAAGATTCTGTAAATCTTGTAATTTATACATTGAATCTCTGCTCTTTCTGAGCTCAGTAGTCACATGGACTGTCTTATCAGTGATTGACAGCTATCTATGTGTACAAACCAGCCCAAGGAAGGCTATCCATTACTGATAAGACCACCCGCGTGGGCAACTGAGCTCAGAAAGCAGAGATAAAGTATAAATTACAAGATTTATTGAATCTTTTCCCATGAAGCTACATATCCGTCTGCTCATCTCCTCCTGTTCTTCAACATGCTGCCTGCAGACTGCACCGCATTTTAGGGTACGGCTCCACAGCGACACTGGTTACTCAACAGCTGTTGCGGCCAGGATCGCAGAGTAGCGGTGATCCCATACAAATTAGTAGGATCATAGATCCAACACTGCTGGATTTCTTGCGGCTCGCGCAGCAATCTCATTCATTTCCATGGAATCACAGCTACTCTGCAATCCTGGCCGCAACAGTTGGCACTTGACCAGTGTAGCCATACACCTTAATGTTTTCTGAATCTGAATACTTGTCATTTTTAGACCAGAAAAAGCTATGTCTCAGAACACAAATCACCGTATCATGCGCTGTCCAGACAGTCAACCAGCAGGGGTCATTGGGAGATATGAAATCAGTAACTTTCAAAGTTTAAAATGCAGCTCTGGAGGAGATTAAACAATAAAGTATAACATTTGTATTTTTTCTTTAAGGGATTGTCTAAGAGTATAAGAAAAGTACCTACAGGGAAAGTAATGTCAAATAACAAATCGACCATTATCTGTCAAATCTAGTGTCGGTGGTGCCCAAACTTGTATGCTCTTCCTACAGCGATTATGCTGCAGCCAATCACTGTGCTCGCCTGACACGTTGCGTGAGGTCGGCGATTGCCTTCAGTGTTCACTTGTATGGTGCATCATTGCCGAAAGAGCATACAAAGGCCGACAGGGAGCATTGACATCGGGTTTCACAGGTCCGTAATGGTTGGTTCGTTCTTCCAGCAGGCTGTAGGATTGTCTAGATGTAAACTGAATAATGGTTTACGAAGGTTAATCTACTCTTTAAGTCTATTTGACAAGTCCAAAATCTGTAGTTGAGCCTGTTTTTGTGGTTGGCTGTATTGCGACATATACTTCCACCTTAGTTAAAGCGGCGCACTATGCCCAGGCCTTGTCTAGAGTTAAAATTATAATCTCTTTGGAGCCCGTTCTTGTGAAAATTGAAATCGGGCACACAATGCGATTTTCAATCACTAAAATATTAAAGCAAATTTAATGCACTTTAGCTCCAAGATGCCGTTATGAACAATTTCTAACACTTTCTAATAGCATTTTCAGTGACTGTGAGTTGACCTTCTTAGGAATGACTGACAGCATTTAGAGCAATTTAAAAAATAATAATAATAAAAAAATGAAAAAGGTTGGGTTCCATTCCCCCCCCCCCCAAATATTATTTTTAAAACCATTGTATCTTTTTACTTCTAGACTGTTGATACTTTAATATATTGTTGCCTCTTTTCTCCTTGAAAATATATAAATTGATGATTAGTTTGCTAACTGGTGCACTTGACTTGCCACTAGCAGATAATAGTCAGCAATAACTCAGCCGGATTTCCTATTTGCACATGAATAAGAATATAATGACACTCCAGGAGAAGTCTAGGTAAATCTTACATCTAAACAATATCGGTGTAATATATACATGTCTTGATGTACAGGTCATATGTCATTTTGTAAAGAAAAACAAGCACGTCCAAGGTTAAACTAGTGTATCCTCAGTCATATCCAAAAACGTTATGTATCCGTTATTGGAACCATTCCGTTATTCACTTTGTAAATTAATTCACCAAATGTTTAAACTATGTGGAAAAAATGACATCGACATATTAGAACCAGTTTGTCTGTCTGCTCCCAGTTCATTAATGACAAATATATCAGAATGCTAATCCAATTAGGGAAACAACACAATACTTTTTAAAGGGGCTGTGCAAGAATGGAAGGGGGTGGGGTGGTAGTTGACACCTTTCTAGTCCTGCAAACTTCAAGATGGATTCATCACCCCCATGTACTTCCCTAACATGCTGGATCAATCTTGGAGCAACCCTCCCTTCCCCACTTGGCCAGACCTGTAATCTGCTTCCAGGCTCTGGCTTACCGCTCCTTCTCCTCTCGGCCTTCGATGCTCCACTGGGCTCCCTCGCTGTAAACCTCCTGTTTGAGATTGCTGCAGCCAATCTCTGGCTGCGGCAGTGACCAGATCCCCTTGCATCATGTGACCATTTGTCATTTCATAAGGGGAGCCGGTCACTGCCATGGCCAATGATTGGCTGCAGGCGGCTTCAAACTGGATGCTTTCAGTGAGGGAGCCCAGCAGACCATCGAAGGCTGAGAGGAAAAGGAGTGTGAAGCCAGCACTGGGAAGCAGAAAAGTAGGCCTCCTTTTACAAGTCCAGCCAAAAGAGAGGGTGCTATAACCCACCTATTCCAGCACAACTCTTTTAAGGTTAATCTGTGGAGCAATAAGATTTATTCTAGTGATGTTTTGGCCCTTCTGTACCTTGTTCTCACTGTACATTAAACTCCCCTTCAACCAGCTGGACATAGGCTCTCCATCACTCTTTTAGCATGTACTAGTGGAGCATTGGAACATTTCCTTGCCCCTTTGCCCCCCTTGCTTTGCGCTGGATTGCACAGGGCAGGGTCTGTTTGTTGTTGAGTCGGTGATTGTATTGGGCTTGACATCAGTATGCTTAACTGAGACTTCCTTCTAGCAGGGAGCCCGGTAATGTCACTGGCACAAATGGGCAGTGTATATCGCTGTTCTGGGCAGTTTTAGAGGTAGGTAATAGTTATACTTGCCTCTAAAAGTGCAAGGAAATGCTCATGCGTACATGCTAATGGAGTGAAGGTGGCGCTCATGTCCGGGTTCAGCCCTGAACCCAGACAACACCTTTTAATTTGCTTCCATTGAATTGATTACTGCCAGTTCTAAAGCTGCCCAAACACCGAAGATGTTTCACCTTTTCCGACAATGATTGTTTAGAAACTATACGTGGCTGATGGTTCACGATGGCTGACTGCAAAGAGGTGATCTGTCAGGTTAGATTTTATTTTCAGCCATTTTCAGCTGAATGCAAGTGTATGGCATGATCAGCTAAATGCAGACAATCGTTCCCTTTTTGCACAAGTCTCCTTTGTTATTTTACCTCCAGTGCCAAAAAACAGGCTTAAAATGGCTCAATGGAGCCAAATATGGGGAACCTTCTTTTATTAGCAAAAAAAAAAATTACTACATTGTACTAGGAGTTATATTTCTAATGTATGTGCTTGTTATTCCTAAAATTCACAATTATTGTATGAAGCTTAGCATATACAGTACCTGAACTGCTGTATGTTCTTGCAGATATGGCTGCATACATAGTACTAGGTTTCTGGGGAGTCTGACCCATTATGCTCATCTCTTTCACAGTTTTGAAAATGAGCTTTTTCCCTTCATATGTGTCCATTACAGTGTGTTACATTATACATGAAATAGTTTTATGTTTTTTGAGTCAAAAGATAGTTTGTAAACTGGTGGTTAATTGGTGAACTCGCTGATTTAGGTGGAACCACACCAACCATCTAAGGAGGCCTCCTGACTCTTCCCTAACAGAAGAGGTCAGGGGTGATGAGAAGTAGGCTGTTGGATTTTAGCATGTCCTATCCTTTTATTCTCAGAAAGACAAGCCACTACTAGAGTATGACTTAAGTGGCTTAAGTTCCCTGTCTTCACATTTCAGAACATATGCACACTCGGCCACGTATGGGGGTGGGTGCCTTAGGTGAGATTGCTTTCAGCCAACAGGCATTTAATGGGTATGGCCAGCCTAAGGCTCACTTTTTACTAGTGTTTAAAAGATTTAACGAAGGAAAACCTATCTTTTGGAATTTGTCCCCATTCTGTATATGGCAAGTGAGAAAAACAAGGATACTTTTCCTTGTGTCCCACTTAGGAAATCTGTCCCAAAATTTGGAAGGGTGTGAGATTTAAGCTAAAGCTCATATGAGGTTCTATTTAATTGATCTGGTTTATATTTTGGGGTGGTCCATTTCTGTATGTGGTGTAGGTGGTTGCCCATCACTGTTTGGGCTATTTCATGTACAGTTTTATTAGCTTAGAGAGAGTGCAGTAACTGGTAAGAGCGCTAAAAAAATCACTGGTTTGGATCCTTTATATTCCTTTCCAAATTGTCAGACGTCATAAATTTTTTAGGGTAGTTCGGTATTTATTCACTCTTTAGAAGTACATTAGGATCATCCTCTCAAATTCTTGTTTCCCCTACAGCACACCTGATAAAACTGTCTAGTAGTTCTGTAGACATTTTCAGCTTAAACTGGGGGATCTACCAACAGATATCTGTTGTCTGTGGCGAAGCTCGAAGGCTAAAGTCTGAAGACATTCTCTTGTTTTTTTTCTATTAGACTGGAAATGCATGGAGAGTCAAAACTGTCTAAAGGTTGTAATATTACTTTTTGTCCTTGAAATTTCATAGAAGATGAGATTGAATCACGAGATGCCCTTCAAGTTACTCAACAGTAGGAGGTCAGGGCTCACATGTTTCTATGTAAACTGAGCCTTAGGCTGGTTCCAGACAGTTGAGAATTTTCACCTCCGATTTCACCCTTTGCTATTTGTTGCATCTGGACTTACCCTTCAGCCAGTTTCAGATGAACATAACTCCACTACATTTTATCATCTATATTATGACTTCAATACCTAGGGTCCTCAAGGGTCTACTGAACTAAATTTAGATGACCACAGAACCCTGTGGCGATCTAAAGTCAAAGTTGTCACATGGACATGCGGCTGGATTATGGCATTTGTACTTTATACAAAATGCAAAAGTATATGTATTCTGTTTTATATATACTTCAGTGTGACAAATGTATGAACCCAAAGTTTTAACAATACTCACTGAATAGAAACTGTGTGAAAATCGATAACATCAATTAGCATTGGTTTCTTGTAATGTCATGTAAAATATTGTATATAAAGAGAATACTTACGCCTGTATATTAGTGAACCCCATGTTCTCCTAGTATTGTTTTCTAGTATTGTCACTTTTGTTGAATTCCTGTTTTTGAGGAGGTTAACAGAAGGGTTAACAGAAGTACAACCCGATGAAGATCTTGTTTCTCCTTGATGAAATATGAGAAAAAACAATAGAGCATATCCTAGATGAATTGCTGTGAGATGACAGTACTTTTTCTTCCATGTGTGACATTTAAATTGAATGTTTGTGTCTCTTTTTCTTAAATAAAAGAATTATTAAAAAAAAAAGAATGTTTGTTCGATGGTTCTGGCTATAATTGAAGCGATGGGCTCATGTGGAAAATAAGTCTAATTATAAAATTCTCTAATTGCAGTTGTCAGAATGTCTGTTACATGTTAGATCGTACCGCTTCTTCCTAGAGGGGAGCTTTTTTCTTTTTTACAAAAATGTGTTACTTTGTAATTTACTTACAAAGTTTTAAAGGAGAGCAAAGTCTGTGTGTGTGCTCGTCATTGTATGTGAGCCACCGCAAAGGAAAACCAGAGCGTAGGACAACCAGCAAGGCTTCCATCTGCTTGAATTCTATAGACCGCTTTTTATTTTCTGCAGGGTTTCCATTGACTTCTGTATATATGGTAATTTGTCATCCTACATGCCCTATAGAGGGGGTTCTTGATTGGTAGTAAAAGCAATGTGTACAATTCAGAGAAACTATAGTGTTGGGGTCCCTTTACGCGAGATGACTAACTAGCAGATTGTTGGGAAGGAACTTTTCCTTCTCTACAATCTGCTGATGGCTGGTGGAGGAGACTGGTGCATTTACATGCAGCGATCTCCTCCAGCAACTCCAGAGTATGGGGAGGAGTGATCACTAATGCCATCGCTCTTCTCCATACTGTCTCGTTGTTTCCTGGCAGCAAATCGTGTTTACACAGCACAATCTGCAACTGGCAAACGATGATCTTTTGTGCTGCACAAAAGATACAATTACACAATGAACGAGCGTTTTGCTGGTTCATCGGGTAATCGGCGGTGCTTTGCACCACAAGATCATTGGTAACCAGCATTACTAGTAACACTGGTTAGCGATGATCGTTTCAATTGTCGACCCATATAAAGAGCCCATTAGGCCATTTTCAAATGGTCAGTGATTTTGAGCCAGGAGTGGAGCCTACACAGAGACAAGGTATAATGGAAAGATTTGCATCTGTTCTGTATTTTTGACCTACACCTGGTTTTGGCTTACAATCACTGATGAAATACTAAAGGCCCTTTTACAGGGATTGATTATCATGCAAATGATCTGGGATGAGCGTTTGTATAAATTCTCATTCCTGGTTATCGGCCTGTGGGAAAGGTGTTGGCAATCACCCAATGAAATACTTGTTTATCAGGTAATCCTGTTTTGCCGGCACCGAAAATAATCATTCCTATGCGGTAGTCCGTGCGGTCTAAACAAAGATCTGCTGCACAGAAATAATGATTTATGGGAACAAGCATTAAAGGGCTTCTGTCACCCCCCTATTGTGCAATTTTCATTAGCCGACATTAGCTATTTGCTAATTTCAGCTGAGTGCAATCATACATGTCCAACCTTTGTCTGTGGCTTATTTCTTGTAAAAATCATACTTTTATCATATGCAAATTTCTTCACTACCAGCAAGTTGGGCGTGTACTTGCTGGTAGCTGCCGCATCTGCAGCTTCTAGTCACGCCCCATCTCCTCTTGATAGACAGGGCCAGCGAGCGCGCTCCTCCCGCTGGCACTGTCTGCTGCTGAGTGCCTGCACCTTAACGTTCCTCGATCAGCACAGGCGTACTAAGTGAAGGATGCGCACTTGCCAGCTCCTTCCTCAGTGTGCCTGCGCCGATTACGTCACACTACACCCAGAAGAGAAGACTGCAGGTATCAGCGATAATCGTCAGTCTTCTCTTCCAGGTGTAGTGAGACGTAATCGGCGCAGGCGCACTGAGGATGGAGCTGGTAAGCGCGCGTCCTTCACTCAGTACGTCTGCGCCGATCGAGGAACGTTACAGCGCAGGCGCGGGAATTCAGCAGCAGACAGGGCCAGCGGGAGGAGAGCGCTCGCTGGCCCTGTCTATCAAGAGGAGATGGGTCTAGAAGCGGCAGATGCGGCGGCTACCAGCAAGTACATGCCCAGCTTGCTGGTAGTGAAGAAATTTGCATATGATAAAAGTATGATTTTTACAAGAAATAAGCCACAGACAAAGGTAGGACATGTATGATTGCACTCAGCTCACATTAGCAAATAGCTAATGTCAGCTAATGAAAATTGCACAATGGGGGGTGACAGAAGCCCTTTAACGATATTGATCGCTTGTCTCCATACAGCAGAGGTGATTGCTACATGTAAATGCAGCCCTCATTTCCGTTGCTGATGTGACACATATTGGGAGTGACTGTTTTTCTTTCCTGACGATCTGCTAGATCATCAATATGTGTAAAAGGACCCTAAGGCCAGTTTCAGACGATCTGAGTTCACCCCAGGAAAACCACGCTGAGCATGTTTCCTGCATGCTCGTCTGAAACTGGACTCCATCTTTCTTTCAGAAGAGTATTACTAGTGCCAGATTTTGTTTCCACCTCCCAGCATGCCAGCAGAATGTGGAAATGGAGATGGGCAGTTGTCAGTGTATATAAATTAGCTCATGCCAGTCAAACCAGAGACTGTTCCAAAAGGAAGAGCAGCTTCTCTGTAGACAACTGTTTTGGTGTTCTCGCCCCTCATCTTACAGACCAAAATACTGATTGGCTGGATGAGATGCCACCCAACCAACTAGTACCCTACTTTGTATAGCCCAAGGGTAAGAACCCCCCAAACTGCAGACTACAAATGGCTTGCTCTTTCTTTTGGAGGAGTGTCTGATTTGGCTTATTTGCATGCTTTCCCATGGAGCATTGCTGTTCATACACCCTGAGAACCAGTACCCTCCACCTCCATCTTCTCCCGAGCAATTGTCAGTGTGAAAGCTGCCTATCGTGGTCATGCAGCACAATAGACCTTTTCTCTCTGCTGTTATAGCTACATCTTAATTTTGATAGTGAGGTGATTCTTTTTCTTTGGAATGTAGATAACTTGTCAGAAAATTTTAAACCAGAAACATTTTACAATTTATTTTACTTGGACAACTACAAAATAATACAAAGGCTACCACTAAACGATAAAAAAAAAAGTATTAAAAATAATGACTTATGATACTGCCCTTTAACTATAGTCCAAGTTTAAAGAAATGTATCTGGATCTGATTAGGCTACCAAATAATGCAGGGCATTGAAGCCCATGAATAATCATGAGACAACTGGGGAGGTCAAAGAAGAACTTGAGATGTTTTGCCAAACGTAATAAAAGATTTTTGCATTTGTCGTATAATGCTGCCTAGGGCCCACCATACGGATATATCCAGACGGCAGCAAGATGCTACAAGATGATTGATTATGGGGCCCCTGCAGCAACTTTGAGAAGGCAGGTCTCTGGGAAAGGACACCGGCTGTCCTGCCTCTGTACCTAGAAGTCCTCTCAGCCACATGAATGTGACTTTAATAAAAAAAAACTGCGTAGTTTCTCAAATATTCGACCCAGTTTTTTATATGAACATAGGCTGGTTGAGGTGCTGTACATTGAATATATGTATGTAGTGCAGTAAGTCTACTGTGTTATGTGCCACTTGTGCAGGGGGTGGGAGACTAGGGGCCCATCAGGGGACTCACCTGTACCCCCTGTGGGCCAGTCTGAGCCCGAGTGCTACTTTAATTAGCTTGAGCGTGTGTATAGTTATCTATGATGGATAGATATGGGGCAGGTAGTGACACCTATCAGCATGTGCTAAAGGGTAACGGTTGAAGGTATATTCACACAAGATTTTTTTTGTTCTTGAAAATCAGTTTTATTCATATGAATGTATTTTATATTTTTTTTTTCTTGCAATCCCCATTCATTTCTGCCCCCTTTTCTGCTGTGGGTGAATACTGTATATCCTAAGAGGAGGCGCTGCCGTTGTGCAAATGGAACACAGGACATACGTTTTTCTTTGCTACAGCTTCTAAACTCATGAGTGGTTTGTGGCAGTGCTGCTTGCTCGATACAATATAGAATCTCTGAATTTGATTGCAAATTTGAAGAAAAAAAATGCCCTTTTTGTTTTTTTCTTATCTCCATACTGGTTCTATAAAATATCTAGATACATATGCTGTTTTTAATCATTTTTAGATGGGAGAGTCCACAATGCCACATATCGTCATATTGTCTGTATACATTGTCTTATTGTAATACCGTAATGTAAATCTGAGCTTCATGTTTTATGTGATACAGTTTTGGTTGCATTTTTAAAATAAATGGATTCATCTGCGCAACGTGAGGTTTGATGACAAATGTTTTTCTTTAGAAAAATTATTGTGGAGCAATTGTGAATGACTGTTTCTGGATTGAAATTTAAAGGGCATCTGTCAGCAGATTTTTACCTATGAAACTGGCTGTTACATGTGCACTTGTCAGCTGAAGACATCTGTGTTGGTCCCATGTTCATAGGTGCCCACATTGCTGAGAAAAATGATGCTTTAATATATGCAAATGAGCCTCTAGGAGCAACGGGGGCGTTACTGTTAGCCACTCTGTCTCCACGTTCATTGATGTGATGTTATCACTGCCTGCCCCTGTCATTTAAAGTGGGAGCAGCAGTTGCAGTGAGCAGAGCCTCTAGGTTGGCAGCAATGCCCCTGTTTCTACTAGAGTCTCATTTGCAATTCAGATTTCTGAACATGGAACCAACACAGATGCCAAGCGCACATGTAACGGGTCAGTCTCGGATACAAATCTGCTGACAGTCTGAATGAAAGAAAAAATGCTTACTTGATGGCTGATTGAAATCACCTTAGGGTACTTTCACACTAGCATTATTCTTTTCCAGTATTGAAATCCTGTAAAGGGTCTCAATTCCTAATGCATTCGGAATGGAAAGCAATCCGTTCAGTATGCATCAAGATGTCTTCTGTTCCATCCCTTGTACATTATTTGACCGGACAAAATACTGCAGCTCGCTGTTGTATTTTTTCCGGACTAAATCCCGAAACACTACCTCACTTATCGGATCCGGCATTATTTGCATAGAGATGTATTAATGTCGGATCCGGTACCAAGTGTTCTAGAAATTGCCACATGGCCCGATCCAGTTTTCCGGTCTGCGCATGCGCCGGGACATATGAGGAGCTATTTTTGCTTTTGATCTTTGAAAAATTTAAATACCGGATCCGTTATTCCGGATGAGACTGATCCAGTATATCACCAGATCCGTCTAATGGACCCAGAAAAAACATATTTCCGTTTGCATACAGTTTTCCGGATCCGGCAGGCAGTTCCATTGCCGGAACGGCCTGCCGGCTCCGAACAACGCTAGTGTGAGGTACCTTCAAATGTATTTTTAGTGTTTTCCTTTAAGGCCCCTTTCACACGGGCGAGTTTTCCACGCGGGTGCAATGCGTGAAGTGAACGCATTGCACCCGCACTGAATCCGGACCTATTCATTTCTATGGGGCTGTGCACATGAGGGGTGATTTTCATGCATCACTTGTGCGTTAAGTAAAAATCGCAACAAGCTCTATTTTGTGCGTTTTTTCATGCAACGCAGGCCCCATAGAAGTGAATGGGGCTGCGTGAAAATCGCAAGCATCTGCAAGCAAGTACGGATGCGGTTCGATTTTCACGCACGGTTGCTAGAAGACGATCAGGATGGAGACCCGATCATTATTTTCCCTTATAACATGGTTATAAGGGAAAATAATAGCATTCTGAATACAGAATGCATAGTACAATAGGGCTGGAGGGGTTAAAAAAAAAAATATAAATTTTTAACTCCCCTTAATCCACTTGTTCGCGCAGCCGGCATCTCTTCGGTCGTCTTCTTTGAGGAATAGGACCTTTGATGATGTCACTACGCTCATCACATGGTCCGTCACATGATCCACCACCATGGTAAAAGATCATGTGATGGACCATGTGATGAGCGCAGTGACGTCAAAGGTCCTATTCCTCAAAGAAGAAGACAGAAGAGATGCCGGCTGCGCGAACAAGTGGATTAAGGCGAATTAATTAAAAAAATATATTTTAACCCCTCCAGTACTATTGTACTATGCGTTCTGTATTCAGAATGCTATTATTTTCCCTTATAACCATGTTAGAAGGGAAAATAATACAATCTACACAACACCTAACCCAAACCTAAACTTCTGTGAAGAAGTCCGGGTTGGGGTCTGGGTACCACATTCATTTTTTTATTACGCGCGTCCAAAACTCATTGCACTCGCGCGATAAAAACTGAACAACGGAACACAATCGCAGTCAAAACTGACTGCAATTGGGTACCTACTCGCGCAGGTTTTCCGCAACGCATCTGGACCTTATCCGGAAACGCTCGTGTGAAAGAGGCCTAACTCTCTCGGGTGGGGGAGGGTATCTTTTCCACTAAAATTGCTTTGTATGCATTAGAATGACTCCACAGATTAACTTTTGACAAAGATGGACAAAAACCTACATAGTCAAACCTCGATGGCTGTATAATTTTTCTAGAATCCTATAAGCCTGGCTATGGGAGAGTTCACATCACCATTATTTTTCCGTTCTACTGATCTTTCAGAGAAACAGAATAATAAAGAAAAAAACAATCCTGTAAGAAAATGGATCCTGTAAACCAGTTGTGCACATTTGGCATCCGTTTTAGCCTTTTCTTTTTGAGAGACTTTTATTTTTCAGTTTTTCGGCCGGATTAGAGAAATGGAAAAATAACAGTAATGTGAGCTCTGCTTAATTATGCAATGATACAGCTTCCTATGTGAGTACCATATTCGTTAGTTTCAAAAATGAGATAATTTGAATATGGCAGCTCAGTAGGTTATGTTTTCCACTGTTGCAGCTTTCTGGACCATTCACTACGCAATTTTCAGTGTGAAAGCTGCTTATCTTGGCCAAGCAGTACAATAACCATTTCATCCTGCTATTTGGCCTCATGCATATGACTGTTTGGGTCCGCATCCGAGCCGCATTTCTTGCAGCTCGGATACGCACCCATTCATTTCATTTTATTTTGTTTGTTAGTTAGTGATAGTTTAATAGAGTTTAATATTATTTATTTGTTAAGTTAATGGTTTTAATGTAGATTAAAGAGTTATTGTCCAGTGTTCTTTTTTTGTATTACTATAGTGTATGTTGTTCCCTCATTGTTGGCCCTTTTAAAGTTTATGTACATGTTATGTCTATGTGCACATATTTACCCTCCTGGCGGGGGCTGGTGATCGCCTCTTCTTCCTCCGAGTCCTGAGATGGGTCCAGCACTTTCCACCTCCACCTCTTTCACTTCTCCCACGTCTGGTGGGGGTGGTTCAATAGGCTGGGAGGGTCCGGCCTCCTCCTCCTCTTCCTCCTTAACCTCCACCACCTCCACGGCCTCCGCCGATAGCCTTCTCCAAATGGAGGGAACAGGAACGTCTGTAATCACAGAATGTTCAGTTTTCAGAGAAACAACTCAGAAATCTTAACAACATTAGATATAAAGAAATTCCAATATGGAGGGATCTATATATAATTGCAGTGGCTGCCAGCTTTATGCCGCATAATTCAATAAAAAATGAACAGCATGCAAACAGACATCCCCTCCACAGTGTCTTGATGAAACAATAGGGAGAGAGGAGACCCATGTGATGGGATTATCTAGAGCAGGCATCCTCAAACTGCGGCTCTCCAGCTGTTGTAAAACTACAACTCCCACAATGCCCTGCTGTAGGCTGATACCTGTAGGCTGTTCGGGCATGCTGGGAGTTGTAGTTTTGCAACAGCTGGAGGGCCGCAGTTTGAGGATGCCTGATCTAGAGTGTATCATAGGATGATCTACTTCTCTACACCAGAGTCAGCTACTTCTTAATCCCATCACTAACACAATAGAACAAAGGGGCAAATAAACTAACACATTCATTGGAAGTCTCAGAGCAGAGTTAACCCTTATTGCATTTATGGATTCACACCATGGAACTTTAATGGGGAATAGGAAAGATGTGGCCTATAAACTCAACCAATAAATCATGGTGTATAGTTCACTCTAACCCAAATAGGTCAGAGTGGGGGGTCTCCATAGTCCTGGGTCCATAGCCTGTAGGAAGGAGGCTAGCCCTCAGGCTTCTACTGCAGACACAGTGATGGTTCAGTCCGTCACTTGTCTGGCACAAAGCCAACACATCACATCACCCAAAGAACCCCATCCCCACAATGAAACATGGTGGGGGCAGCATCATGCTGTGGGGATGTTTTTCAGCAGCCGGGACTGGGAAACTGGTCAGAGTTGAGGGAAAGATGGATGGTGCTAAATACAGGGATATTCTTGAGCAAAACCTGTACCACTCTGTGCGTGATTTGAGGCTAAGACGGAGGTTCACCTTCCAGCAGGACAATGACCCCAAACACACTGCTAAAGCAACACTTGAGTGGTTTAGGGGAAACATGTAAATGTGTTGGAATGTCCTAGTCAAAGCCCAGATCTTAATCCAATAAAAAAATCAGTGGTCAGACTTAAAGATTGCTGGTCACAAGCACAAACCATTCAATTGGAAGGAGCTGGATCAGTTTTGCAAGGAGGAATGGGCAAAAATCCCAGTGGTAAGATGTGGCAACTGCTCATAGAGACTTATCCAAAGCGACTTGGATCTGTGATTGCCGCAAAAGGTGGTCTACAAAGTATTGACTTTAGGGGGGTGAATAGTTATGCACATTAACCTTTTCTGTTATTTTGTCCTATTTGTTGTATGCTTTACAATTAACCAATTTAAAAAAAAGTTCTAAGTTGTGGGCATGTTCTACAAATTAAATGATGCAAATCCTCAAACAATCCATGTTAATTCCAGGATGTGAGAGAACAAAAAAAAGAACAAAGTCAAGGGGGGTGAATACTTTTGCTTAGTACTGTATACATTACAGAGTGTTGGCAAAACATACAAAAGTTATTTACGCATCTACCTGGGCATTTTTAGTCACGGATTCTTTTTATAAATCGGGGGTGTCTGCGCTTCATGTCTGACCATTTTTTTATGATGGCCAGACGTCGGTGTTTGAGACCCGTTTTGCGCCAGATCTCAAATGCCAGCTTCCCGCACAATCCGCTGCTTCTCGGCGTGGGAGCGGGTGCGGTCGTATCCCTGCCCCAACATCCACTGCAAGATAAAAATGCAAGCATATAATCCCAATTTTTAACAATAATAGTATTGAAAATTATTTACGGCATCATAGCAACCAATGACGCCGTGCGCTCATCCACTCTGCAGGACGGGTTTGTATGGTCTGTAGTTGTGAAAAAACACAGCGTGTGCAGGCATCCTAAATCTAATATTTCCACTTCAAAGACTTAAATACTTTTTGCAGTTTACTTACTGCAAAAAGTATTTAAGTGCACCAAACTTCCTATTTTTTTATAACACTCTTTATGCATATAAAGCGATTGTTCAGACATACAGGTGAAATGTAATCAAATACACTACTTTAATGTAAGATTACTTACAGTCACCAGGAGTTCTTCCTCTTCGTCGCCGAACTTGGTTCCAACCATCGCATCCATTTAATTTCTAGTCGGTGCAAACCACTTGCTGTACGCCACGCCTTCCTAGCGCATGTGCTTTTGCAATTAATACTTTGCCGAAATTTCGCATATAAAAAAATAATGCTTGTAGATCGCAGAATCGCTTAATACTTCTGGTATGTCAGTGTCCATGTTGTGGGACTATGTGTGCACATCTAGTAAGTATTTTGTGGCTGCAAATATGAACTGGAGGTTTTTAAGGTTTGTCTGCCATTAAAATGAATGGGACCCACCACGAACCTGCGGTTCGCGAACATTTGATCGCGTTCGCGAGCCGTCCCAGCAGATGTTCGTCCATCACTACTCCTTGTGAGACTGATGTGATAGTTACATTGAAGCTTGTACAGTAAATCAAGATTTTATAACTAGTTCGCAATGTTTGGCCACAAGATGTCGGCATATGTGAAACCAGAAAGTGGAGGATGTCTCAATAGGCATGTTTATCTCTTTATTGGTTAATTTTATGTAATAACGCTCCAGGTAAAAGTGTTCTAGACAAAGATAAACTGAAAACTTGTGTAAGGTCATGCATACTTTGTTCTTATCACTGACCTTCTTCTGATGCGCTCATGTATGATACTGTTACCTTAGACCTGTCCACACTAACATAGAAAGAGGTACCAGGGCAGACTCAGCAGGAACTCATCACGAAAGCATGGGCTTTCTGTCTTAGGCTACATTCACACTCGCATTTTGGGCGGATCCGTCATGGATCTGCAAAAACTGATCCGTTATAATAATAATACCGCATGCATCCATCATGAACGGATCCTTTGTATTATCTGTAACATAACCAAGACGGATCCATCATGAACTTTATTGAAAGTCAATGGGAGACCTATCCATTTTCTATTGTGCTAGATTGTGTCAGAGAAAACGGATCCATCCCTATTGATTTACATTGTGTGCCAGGACGGATCCGCTTGGCTCAGTTTCATCAAGCGGACAGCATTTTGGTGTCGGCCTCCAGAGCGGAATGGAGACTGATCGGAGGCTAACTGATGCATTCTGAGCGGATCCTTTTCCATTCAGAATGCATTAGGGAAAAACTGATCCGTTTTAGACCGACTGTGAGAGCCCTGAACGGATCTTCCAAGCGGAAAGCCAAAACGCTAGTGTGAAAGTAGCCTTAGCCAACTGTGACAGGGAACTCTTCAAGCTGCTGCTGGATGCTGTAGATCAGCAGCTTCAATGCTATTTAGTTGTTTTACTGCCTCATTAAGCAGTTTGCCTCCATGACACCTGCCCCCCATATCCTGTCCTATCTCATCCTCACAGAGCCCATGCTGTCTCCTTTCCTCCCTCATGTGTCCACCCCTCCTGCCTGTCCATGGCCCCGGGCCCCTGTCTCACTCCTCTGCCTCTCATTATGGTGGTGTGTAAACCTCATGTACCATAAGTACATTTTAATGTCACAGGGACACGTGATTGTGCCCCCCACCCCATAGTGTACCCCCTTATACTCTGCATTGTGCCCTCTTACCATACCCTGTACAGTGCCCCTCGTCATTCCCTGTACTGTGCCCTCTTATACCCTTTTATCCAGTCACTGCACAGCAGTATTATCCAGTTACTGTATGGAAGTATCCAGTCACTGCATGGTGGTGTTATCCAATAACTGTATGGCCATAACTGCATCCCCTTCCCACGCCACCTTTTTTGACCTGGCATGAGTTGAGAAAAATTGCAGATTGTGGCGCAAAGGACCTTTGCGCCACAATCTTTGTCAGAAATACGCCTTATATAGGTGTGATGTGATGTGATGTGAACCCACCAGGGGGCAGGGGAGGGGGTCATTATTTTGAATGGGCGGCGACTGAGGGTCTTTATTCTGAATTGAGGACCATTGTGGGGTCATTATACTGTGTGGGGGGCCACTGGGGTTATAATGCTGTGTCTGGGGGCATTATACTGTGTGACGGGCCACTAGTGGTCATTATACTGTATTGGGGCCACTAGTGGTCATTATACTGTATTGGGGCCACTGTGGTCTTTATACGGTGTGGGATCCACAGGGGTACATGTAAATGTAAAAAAAATGCCACAAGGGGGCCCACTGAGATTAATCTCCCAAGGGCCCACATGAACCTGTACCCGGCCCTGCCGATACGAACCCATTGACCTAAATGGATCCGCGATCTGCAAGATACAGCCAAAGATTGGACATGTCCTATCTTTTGCGGTGCGAAGGCACGAATGACTTAAGCCTACGGAAGTGCGTCATAGTGTTTTGTTGGGATTTCGATCCGTGCCTTCACTCTGCAAAAGATAGTACATGTTCTATCTTTGGCCGTATCTTGCGGATCACTGACCCATTCATGTCAATGGGTCACATCCACATCATGGAGTGCACATTGCCAGTGCCCGTATACTGCAGCAAAGGCACTGAGCCCTTACATTCGTGGGCATGAGCCCTTAGGAGATGTAAAAATATACAAGATAAACTAGTAAGGGGTAATTAAACTGGTTAAAATATATGGTCCCACAAGGTAATCTCATAAGTGTGGACATTGTTCATACTGTAAATAAATGTGCACTATCCGCCTAATGAGAATAGGAGAATTACAGCATATGGCCAGACATTTTATAACCCGTCGTTACAATTTTGTTGTATACGGTGGAGCACATTTACTATAGTGTTTGAGCCTGTTTTTAGTCGAAAAAATTATGTTTTACAAAGTCTAATTTTATTAGTCGCATTTACTTCAGCTCGTTTCACTATTTTAAAGTTTTATACTAATTCAGGAGTTTTTGCAATCTTTTTTCGATCTATTTATGTAGATGCACCTTTTTTATGCATGAATTGTGTGCAAAAAGAGTCAAATTTTTACTCTACTCCAGGGCTGACTTATTTTTATTTGACAGTTATTAGTGGTGAAGTGGGATTTTTTTCGCATAAAAAAAATCGGGAGACAAGGGACTTTTCTCCGCACAGATGCGATAATTTTCATGCGCAAATATATTAACTGAAAAAGAACCACCAGAGGTCAGACTAATAGCAATACACCTAGACTTATTCATCAACTGCTGCGCGACTTTTAATAAATACTCTGCAAAAGACTGACAGTCAAATCAAATACGTCAGTCTAATTTTATGCCTACAAACAGGCGAGCTTGCTAAATGTGCCCCAGTATTTTTTGTAGGTGTAAGTTTTTTTTACTATCCAACTATCCAACCTTTATTTAAACGCATACGTGAGCACTTGCATTCGGAAGAAACAGGAATAGGGGCTCCGAGATTGATGCAGCAGGTATGGGAGCTACATGGGGGTGATGCAACCATCCTGAGGTTTGCAGGACTAAAAAGAGTCTTTGCAGCAAGGAATGGCAGCAATCGCCTTATAAGATTATTTCAGCAAGAGGCATTGTGGATGATAGATACTGGTGCTGTTGGTACCTGTTGCATGATGCTACTTCCGACCATGAGGCCTTGACCAAGCATCTGTTGACGCACAACGTCCGTTGCCGATCTGTGTACTGTTACCTTCCTGGCATTTTATCCTGCAAAAAAAGCCTGCAATCTGTTTTGAATCGTGAGCACCGTGACATTTATTATCTTTTGCTTGGAATACTCATATGGACTGACTTTTGCAATGAGCACCACCAGGATGGAGGCCCAAATTTAAGTCTAGGTTGTGCCAGCTCTACTCTACTTATGTTTCCATACCAAAAAAAAACTAAAAAAAAACTAAGAACCAATTTAAAATTACAAATGACCAATGGTTGTTTGTTACCAGACACATGAGACTGTAATTGGTTACTAAACAACTGCACTTGTTCCTCAGTGATAGAACCAACCATCTCACTGTTCACACTGCACAGTAACTGTTTGCTAAATACACTTGTTACTCTATTATTGAACCAACCATCTCACTGTTCACACTGCACAGCAATTAGATGTTAAGCAATTACACCTGTTACTCTACCATTGAACTTACTACTGTATGTTGCTGTTCACATGGCACAGTAATTGGTTACTAAACAACTGCACTTTTCTACTTGAATGGCATCTGTCAGCAGATCTGTACCTATGAAACCGGCTGACCTGTTGCAAGTGCATTTGGCAGCTGAAGACATCTGTGTTGGTCCCATGTTCATATGTGCCCACATAACTGAGAAAAGTGAAGTCTTAATGTATGGAAATGAGCCTCTAGGAGCAATGTGGGCATTGTCATTGCACCGAGAGGCTCTTTCCTCTCTGTAACAGCAGCGCCCTCTGCACTTTGATTGACAGGGTCAGGCAGTAAAAAAACTCATCACGTCTGGCCCTAGTAATCAAAGTGGAGAGGGCGCGACAGTTGCTGAGAGAGCTGATCTTCTAGGTGTAACGGTAACGCCCCCGTTGCTCCTAGAGGCTCATTTGCATATATTAAAACGTCTTCTTTTTTTCTCAGCAGTGCAGGCACATATAAACATGGGGCCAACACAGATGCCTTCAGCTGCCACTGGACGCTGTTGGCCAGCCCTAGCTTGGGTGAGAACAGCTGAAGAGTGGTCAAGACATTCAGTGCAATAGAGTCTGAAATCTTTATTATAGTCTAGTAGACCCAATGCTGGTGTGGAACTGATGACTAGTTTTAATGTATGGAAGTTCTCCACGGCCTCATCTGTCAATGAAAAAGGAAGAGAGGTGAGACAATCATACAAGGGTTGCATAAGAGCAGAGGCATTCCTGATCCAAGGCCTACAGTATAAGACTAGACCCAAATAAATTCTCAAAAGCCCCTACAGTAGTAGGCAGGGGAATTTGTTGGATTGCAGTTATATGGTCTGGGATGAGATGTCTAATCCGAGCAGATATACAGTGCCCTAGAAAGGTGACAGTGGTACAACAAAATTGAAGCTTCTTGCGAGAAGCTTTACAGCCATTTGCAGCCCGGAAATTGAGGAGAGACACCGAGGCTTGTTTACACACCTCCTCTCCAGGGCAGCAAAGAAGTAAGTCATCTATATGTTGAAGTAAGACAACTCCTTCAGATGGAATAGGCCAATCCACTAAAACCTGGGCTAAGGCAGTACTATACATATTGGGGGAATTATGGGCACCTTGTGGTAAGACCGTCCAAGTATATTGCTTCCTGTCATGAGTGAAAGCAAAAAGATATCTGCAATCCGGATGTAATGGAACTGAGAAAAATGCATTTGCAAGATCTACCACAGTGAAATGGGTAGCACTGTGGGGAATCTGTGCCAAAAATGTATGTGGGTTTGGTACCACAGGGGTGTTAAAAACGGTATCCTTATTAATAACCCTAAGATCATGACCTCCCCCCCAGGTTTACGTTCTATCATCATTGGAGGGACAGATAAACAACCAACATCTGTGGGTCCGGAGGCCCCCAGAAGTGCAGGTACTTGTTGCAGCAGAAGGGACACGCCCTCTTCAGAGAGTGTAGACACGTACATGTGAAATGGATTATAGTCAAAGGCTTCTAAGAGACATATATTCTCTTCACTTAGTTTGCCTTGTAACTTCACAATACCATCAGGAAGATACGTTATCTGCGCATATATTTTTTGCAAAAGATCTGCTCCTAGCAAATTAACAGAGTGGTGTCACTGACTAGGAGACGACTTAGCATTTGTTGGTTTGGTAAAAATTCAATTTGTATTGGATTTGTGAGAGGAGTAGGAACTTCATTACCATCTACTCCTACACATCAAATACTATCCTTTGACATGAGGGATCGTTTTATATGTTTGCTGTGGATAACAGTTTTGGCTGCTCCAGTGTCAATCAAAAAGGGGATGGCTCCCCCCCCATTGATTGCCAAGGAAACAACAGGGTCAGGCCCTAAGGATTGCATATTTAATAAGGGCACAGCATTTCACTCTGGATTGCCAACTCCCTATGAGCGTTGCACTTGAGGCGCCTGAGCATTATCCTCCTCTTCCTCCTCCCATGGTCGAGGAGATCGGCAATCATGTAGAAAGTGCCCCACCCTGCTGCAGTTAAGGTATTTTGTTTAACTTAGCTTCTACACCCTTTGCTACCTGCAACAAAATGGAGGGCTGTATAGTTCTCTATTCAGGCCTAGCTGATACAAGACCCTTGCATATGCTTTCCCTAAGACCATCCACAAAAGCAGCACTCAAGATTCTCCCATGATGGTCTGAGGTGTGCTGAAAGCCCAAATCCACCCATCTTTGTTGGAGTCTAGTGAAACATTTCTTCACACTCTCTGTTCTGTCCTGATGCATATCAGACAATGTAACAGACTGATCACCTAATCGTTTTCTCCCCCATTCCGTGAGCTTCACTATGTATTGCTCACCAGACAGCAAAGAAGTATTGTCTCCCTCATAAATCCCACTGCAGAGGCTATAATCTGAGAGAAAGAATCACCAGCTTTACACTGGACTAAATCTTCCAAATCCCGCCAACAACATGAGAAAGCTTTCCGTATCTTCGCTAACTCGCTACAGAACAGCATGGGTAAGTCCTCTGGATTGGGGATTTTACTCATCATGGCCAGCATCTCACTGGGGGACCAAGGGCAATACACAGGCTCATGAGGGCCATTATTTGGACTCCTGAGAGGAGCAGCTTTAGGGGTTAGGTGCCTGGGCGTACGATAGGGTAGATTTGCTCGGGGTGGATTTGGCATGGATGATACTACAAGGGAAACTGGGTACAGCAGATTTCGCACATCAAACATTGATGCTGGAAACCCCACATTTGTGACTGAAATCCACTCATGTCTGAATGAGAAATTAGAGCGGGTGCAGCCCTATATTGAGTGGATTGGTCAGGGACACTTCCAGTAGGCATCATAGGGGCAATCACTGCAGGCAAATTTTTAACTAGTGCGGCATACAATTGGGAAGGGTTATTTTCAGACATCACTGGATATAATCCAGTACTGGGACCTATAATAGGAATTGTGCCCTGTCTTTAAGATCTATAGATAACACACATGTTACTAGTTTCAGCATTTTTGTGCCTGTAAACACACTCCCACACCCCATAAGGGGGGGGGGGGGGCTTGGTTTTCAGAGGAGGGAGTTTTGAGGCATGGGGAAGGGATAGGAGGAGCAGAAAGCACGGTGGGAGGTGTTCCTGTTGGAAACTAGCACAATCCAGAGCAGAGTGTAGAGGAGGGGCTGACAGAAGGAACAATAGGAGTTTAAACCTCATCTGCCACTTATCTGCCCAAGCCTCCAATCTATCCAGATCCATCTGTAGCAGTATACTGTCCTCTTCCATGTTAATTACTTTACACAATTTAGTGTTATATAGTTAATACGGTTGAAAAAAGTCCATCAAGTTCAACCAAGGAATAGGTGGGGACGTGAATCCCAGAAGGAAAAATTAATGTCATTTAATTTTAATAATTAATCTAAACCCTTTTAAAACTGTCACTGCTCCTGCTGTGACCATGTCCTGAGGAAGTCTTTTCCACAGATTCACAGTTTTTACAGTAAAGAAGTTTTGATGCTTTTGGAGACTTAACTTTGCAGTGCTCCTTGTCTTTTGAGGGTATTTGACATGGAACAGTTTTCCACCGTATTTTTTTGTATGGCCCTTTTATATATTGTATATGTTAATCATGTCCCCCCCTTAGACATGTCTTCTCAAGACTAAATACATTTAATTCTTTTAATATTTTTTCATAACCAAGACCCTCCATGCCCCTTATTAGTTTAGTCGCTCTCTGTACTTTTTCCAGCTGTAGTGCGTCCTTTCTATGGAATGGTGCCCAGAACTAAACTGCATATTCCAGATGAGGCCGCACTAACGCTTTGTAAAGTGGTAATATTACATCCCTTTCCCGCGAGTCCATGCCTCGTTTAAATCTTGACAATATCCTGGTAGCCTTAGAAGCAGCTGATTGACATTGTATGCTGTTATTTAATCTACCATCTACAAGGACACCCAATTCTTTCTCTATAAGTGACTCTCCCAGTGTTACATCACCTAGGACATATGACGCACAGAGATTATTACTACCAAGATGCATAGCTTTACATTTATTAACATTGAACCTCATTTGCCAAGTTGATGCCCAATCACTCAGAGTGTTCAAGTCAGCTTGTATTTTATGGACATCTTCCATAGACTGCACAGTACTACATAGCTTAGTGTGACCTGCAAAAATAGAAATGGTGCTATTAATTCTGTCCTCGATATCATTAATTAATAAATTAAATAATAGAGGACCTAGCACTGAACCTTGGGGTACACCACTTATAACCCGGGACCATTCTGAATAGGAATCATTGACCACAACTCTCTGGACTCAGTCCTTCAGCCAGTTTTCAATCCAATTACAAACTATACTTTCCAAGCCTATAGACCCTACTCTAACTATTAAATGTCTATGAGGGATAGTATCAAAAGCCTTGGCAAAATCCAGAAACACTACATATACAGCTTCCTCTCTGTCTAGGCTTGTACTTATCTCCTCATAAAAACAAATAAGGTTAGCCTGACAACTTCTGTCCTTGGTAAACCCACATTGGTTATCACTTATAATATTATTTACAATCACATATTCCTGTATATAGTCCCTTAATAGTCCTGCAAAAATATAAATTTTACTGTGCAAGCCTTCAACAAGATCTTTAATATATTGAAGAGAATAGGGCCCAATACTGACCCCTGTGGTACCCCACTAGTGGCAGTGATCCAATCTGAGTGTGTGCCATTAATAACCACCCTCGGTTTTCTATCACTGAGTCAGTTACTTACCCACATACACACATTTTCCCCTAGTCCAAGCATTCTCATTTTATATACTAACCTTTTATACGGTACAGTGACAAATGCTTTGGAGAATTCTAGATGTATGACATCCATTGATTTGCCGCTGTTAAGTCTAGAACTTACCTCCTTATAGAAACTGATTAAATTAGTATAACATGACCAATCCCTCATAAAGCCATGCTGATATGGCGTTTTTTTCATTGAGGTACTCCAAGATAAAATCTCTTAGAAAACCTTTAAACAGTTTACCCACAACAGATGTTAAACTTATCAGCCTATAGTTCCCAGGCTCTGTTTTTGGACCCTTTTTAAATATTGGCACCACATTTGATATGCGCCAATTCTGTGCAACACTCCCTGTCAGTATACAGTCCTTAAATATCAGAAAAAAGGGTCTGGCTATGACATTACTTAATTCTCTTAGGATACAGGTGTGTATGCCATCTGGTCCCGGCAATTTGTCTATTTTAATCTTTTCAAACGCTGCTGTACTTCATGGGTCAGACAAGGCACTTTTAATGGGGAATTTACTTTTACATTCTGCATTTCATCTGACAGTTTATATTCCTCAGTAAGTACAGTGGGTAAACAAATATTTAATAGCTTTGCTTTCTCCTCATCGCACTCTGCAACTCCCCCCTCATTACTCTGTAAAGGGCTGACACCTTCAGAATTATACTTTTTACCATTTATATAATCGAAGAACATTTTAGGTCTCTCTAGTTTGGCTGCTTTTATTTGTCTTTTACATATTCTATATTTTTTTAAAATAGTTTTTCAAAGCTTCCTCGCTACCCTCCTGTTTTAGTGATGCAAATGCTTTCTTTTTGCAATTTATTGCTTTCTTTACATTTCTATTTATCCATTATATTTTTTACCCTACACCTTTCCTTCTGAACTGTTCTAATACCTCCATCCATTCCTCTCTCAGTCCCATTACCTCGCCCCCGGTCTCTATCTGCACTATCTTCCCATCTTATAACGTAATTTCTCTCCCCCAGTTCCTAGTTTAAACACTCCTCAAACTTTATAGCCATCTTCTCCCTCAAAATAGTTGCCCCTTCCCCATTTAGGTACAGCTCATCCCTAAGATAGAGCCTGTGGCTGACAGAGAAGTCGGCCCAGTTCCGCAGGAACCCAAACCTCTCCTTCCTTTCCTTCATTAGTTTTTGAGCCACTTGTTTACCTCCCTAATCTCCTGCTGCCTTTCTTGTGTGGCTCGTGGTACAGGTAGTATTTTGGAAAACACTATCTTTGAGGTCTTTGCTTTAAGCTTGTGACTAGAGTTGAGCGAACACCTGGATGTTCGGGTTCGAGAAGTTCGGCCGAACTTCCCGGAAATGTTCGGGTTCGGGATCCGAACCCGACCCGAACTTCATCCCGAACCCCATTGAAGTCAATGGGGACCCGAACTTTTCGGCACTAAAAAGGCTGTAAAACAGCACAGGAAAGGGCTAGAGGGCTGCAAAAGGCAGCAAAATGTAGTTAAATCCCCTGCAAACAAATGTGGATAGGGAAATTAATAAAAATAAAAATAAAATTAATAAATATTAACCAATATCAATTGGAGAGAGGTCCCATAGCAGAGAATCAGGCTTCATGTCACCCACCACTGGAACAGGCCACTGTCAGATATTTAGACCCCGGCACCCAGACAGAGGAGAGAGGTCCCATTGCATAGAATCAGGCTTCATGTCATAGCAGAGAATCAGGCTTCACGTCAGCCAAAACTGAAACAGTCCATTGTCAGATATTTAGGCCCCAGCACCCAGACAGAGGAGAGAGGTCCCATAGCAGAGATTCAGGCTTCATGTCAGTAGAGAATCAGGATTCATGTCATAGCAGAGAATCAGGCTTCACGTCACCCACCACTGGAACAGGCCATTGTCAGATATTTTGGCCCTGGCACCCAGTCAGAGGAGAGAGGTCCCATAGCAGAGAATCAGGCTTCACGTCACCCACCACTGGAACAGGCCATTGTCAGATATTTTGGCCCTGGCACCCAGACAGAGGAGAGAGGTCCCATAGCAGAGAATCAGGCTTCATGTCATAGCAGAGAATCAGGCTTCACATCACCCACTGCTGGAACAGGCCATTGTCAGATATTTAGGCCCCAGCACCCAGAGAGAGGAGAGAGGTCCCATAGCAGAGAATCAGGCTTCACCTCAGCCAAAACTGGAACAGTCCATTGTCAGATATTTAGGCCCCGGCACCCAGACAGAGGAGAGAGGTCCCATAGCAGAGATTCAGGCTTCATGTCAGCAGAGAATCAGGCTTCATGTCATAGCAGAAAATCAGGCTTCACGTCACCCAAAACTGGAACAGTCCATTGTCAGATATTTAGGCCCCGGCACCCAGACAGAGGAGAGAGGTCCCATAGCAGAGAATCAGGCTTCATGTCAGCAGAGAATCAGGCTTCACGTCAGCCAAAACTGGAACAGTCCATTGTCAGATATTTAGGCCCCAGCACCCAGACAGAGGAGAGAGGTCCCATAGCAGAGAATCAGGCTTCATGTCATAGCAGAGAATCAGGCTTCACGTCAGCCAAAACTGGAACAGTCCATTGTCAGATATTTAGGCCCCGGCACCCAGACAGAGGAGAGAGGTCCCATAGCAGAGAATCAGGCTTCACGTCACCCAAAACTGGAACAGTCCATTGTCAGATATTTAGGCCCCGGCACCCAGACAGAGGAGAGAGGTCCCATAGCAGAGAATCAGGCTTCATGTCAGCAGAGAATCAGGCTTCATGTCAGCAGAGAATCAGGCTTCATGTCATAGCAGAGAGTCAGGCTTCACGTCAGCCAAAACTGGAACAGTCCATTGTCAGATATTTGAGCCCCAGCACCCAGACAGAGGAGAGAGGTCCCATAGCAGAGAATCAGGCTTCATGTCATAGCAGAGAATCAGGCTTCACGTCAGCCAAAACTGTAACAGTCCATTGTCAGATATTTAGGCCCCGGCACCCAGAGAGAGGAGAGAGGTCCCATAGCAGAGAATCAGGCTTCACGTCAGCCAAAACTGTAACAGTCCATTGTCAGATATTTAGGCCCCGGCACCCAGACAGAGAAGAGAGGTCCCATAGCAGAGAATCAGGTTTTATGTCATAGCAGAGAATCAGGCTTCACGTCAGCCAAAACTGGAACAGTCCATTGTCAGATATTTAGGCCCCAGCACCCAGACAGAGGAGTGAGGTCCCATAGCAGAGAATCAGGTTTCATGTCAAAGCAGAGAATCAGGCTTCATGTCAAAGCAGAGAATCAGGCTTCACGTCACCCAAAACTGGAACAGTCCATTGTCAGATATTTAGGCCCCGGCACCCAGACAGAGGAGAGAGGTCCCATAGCAGAGAATCAGGCTTCATGTCAGCAGAGAATCAGGCTTCATGTCAGCAGAGAATCAGGCTTCATGTCATAGCAGAGAGTCAGGCTTCACGTCAGCCAAAACTGGAACAGTCCATTGTCAGATATTTAGGCCCCAGCACCCAGGCAGAGGAGAGAGGTCCCATAGCAGAGAATCAGGCTTCATGTCATAGCAGAGAATCAGGCTTCACGTCAGCCAAAACTGGAACAGTCCATTGTCAGATATTTAGGCCCCGGCACCCAGAGAGAGGAGAGAGGTCCCATAGCAGAGAGTCAGGCTTCACGTCAGCCAAAACTGGAACAGTCCATTGTCAGATATTTAGGCCCCAGCACCCAGACAGAAGAGTGAGGTCCCATAGCAGAGAATCAGGTTTCATGTCATAGCAGAGAATCAGGCTTCACGTCACCCAAAACTGGAACACTCCATTGTCAGATATTTAGGCCCCGGCACCCAGACAGAGGAGTGAGGTCCCATAGCAGAGAATCAGGCTTCATGTCATAGGAGAGAATCAGGCTTCATGTCATAGAGAATCAGGCTTCACGTCAGCCAAAACTGGAACAGTCCATTGTCAGATATTTAGGCCCCGGCACCCAGACAGAGGAGAGAGGTCCCATAGCAGAGAATTAGGCTTCATGTCATAGCAGGCAATCAGGCTTCACGTCACCCAAAACTGGAACAGTCCATTGTCAGATATTTAGGCCCCGGCACCCAGAGAGAGGAGAGAGGTCCCATAGCAGAGAATCAGGCTTCATGTCATAGCAGAGAATCAGGCTTCACGTCACCCAAAACTGGAACAGTCCATTGTCAGATATTTAGGCCCCGGCACCCAGACAGAGGAGAGAGGTCCCATAGCAGAGAATCAGGCTTCATGTCATAGCAGAGAATCAGGCTTCACGTCACCCAAAACTGGAACAGTCCATTGTCAGATATTTAGGCCCCGGCACCCAGACAGAGGAGAGAGGTCCCATAGCAGAGAATCAGGCTTCATGTCATAGCAGAGAGTCAGGCTTCACGTCAGCCAAAACTGGAACAGTCCATTGTCAGATATTTAGGCCCCGGCACCCAGAGAGAGGAGAGAGGTCCCATAGCAGAGAATCAGGCTTCATGTCATAGCAGAGAATCAGGCTTCACGTCAGCCAAAACTGGAACAGTCCATTGTCAGATATTTAGGCCCCAGCACCCAGACAGAGGAGTGAGGTCCCATAGCAGAGAATCAGGCTTCATGTCCGAGCAAAGAATCAGGCTTCACGTCACCCAAAACTGGAACAGTCCATTGTCAGATATTTAGGCCCCGGCACCCAGACAGAGGAGAGAGGTCCCATAGCAGAGAATCAGGCTTCATGTCAGCAGAGAATCAGGCTTCACGTCACCCAAAACTGGAACACTCCATTGTCAGATATTTAGGCCCCGGCACCCAGACAGAGGAGTGAGGTCCCATAGCAGAGAATCAGGCTTCATGTCAGCAGAGAAACCGGCTTCATGTCATAGCAGAGAATCAGGCTTCACGTCAGCCAAAACTGGAACAGTCCATTGTCAGATATTCAGGCCCCGGCACCCAGACAGAGCAGAGAGGTCCCATAGCAGAGATTCAGGCTTCATGTCAGCAGAGAATCAGGCTTCATGTCATAGCAGAGAATCAGGCTTCACGTCACCCAAAACTGGAACAGTCCATTGTCAGATATTTAGGCCCCGGCACCCAGACAGAGGAGAGGTTCATTCAACTTTGGGTTGCCCCGCAATATAATGGTAAAATGAAAATAAAAATAGGATTGAATTAGGAAGTGCCCTGGAGTACAATAATATATGGTTAAGGGGAGGTAGTTAATGTCTAATCTGCACAAGGGATGGACAGGTCCTGTGGGATCCATGCCTGGTTCATTTTTATGAACGTCAGCTTGTCCACATTGGCTGTAGACAGGCGGCTGCGTTTGTCTGTAATGACGCCCCCTGCCGTGCTGAATACACGTTCAGACAAAACGCTGGCTGCCGGGCAGGCCAGCACCTCCAAGGCATAAAAGGCTAGCTCTGGCCACGTGGACAATTTGGAGACCCAGAAGTTGAATGGGGCGAACCATCAGTCAGTACGTGGAGGGGTGTGCACACGTACTGTTCCACCATGTTAGTGAAATGTTGCCTCCTGCTAACACGTTCCGTATCAGGTGGTGGTGCAGTTAGCTGTGGCGTGTTGACAAAACTTTTCCACATCTCTGCCATGCTAACCCTGCCCTCAGAGGAGCTGGCCGTGACACAGCTGCCTTGGCGACCTCTTTCTCCTCCTCTGCCTTCGCCTTGGGCTTCCACTTGTTCTCCTGTGACATTTGGGAATGCTCTCAGTAGCGCATCTACCAATGTGCGCTTGTACTCGCGCATCTTCCTATCATGCTCCAGTGCAGGAAGTAAGGTGGGCACATCGTCTTTGTACCGGGGATCCAGCAGGGTGGCAACCCAGTAGTCCGCACACGTTAAAATGTGGGCAACTCTGCTGTCGTTGCGCGGGCACTGCAGCATGTAGTCGCTCATGTGTGCCAGGCTGCCCAGAGGTAAGGACAAGCTGTCCTCTGTGGGAGGCGTATCGTCATCGTCCTACATTTCCCCCCAGCCACGCACCAGTGATGGGCCCGAGCTGCGTTGGGTGCCACCCCGCTGTGAACATGCTTTATCCTCCTCCACCTCCTCCTCATCCTCGTCCTCCTCGTCCTCCAGTAGTGGGCCCTGGCTGGCCACATTTGTACCTGGCCTCTGCTGTTGCAAAAAACCTCCCTCTGAGTCACTTCGAAGAGACTGGCCTGAAAGTGCTAAAAATGACCCCTCTTCCTCCTCCTCCTGGGCCACCTCCTCTTCCATCATCGCCCTAAGTGTTTTCTCAAGGAGACATAGAAGTGGTATTGTAACGCTGATAACGGCGTCATCGCCACTGGCCATGTTGGTGGAGTACTCAAAACAGCGCAACAGGGCACACAGGTCTTGCATGGAGGCCCAGTCATTGGTGGTGAAGTGGTGCTGTTCCGCAGTGCGACTGACCCGTGCGTGCTGCAGCTGAAACTCCACTATGGCCTGCTGCTGCTTGCACAGTCTGTCCAGCATGTGCAAGGTGGAGTTCCACCTGGAGGGCACGTCGCATATGAGGCGGTGAGCGGGAAGGCCGAAGTTATGCTGTAGCGCAGACAGGCGAGCAGCGGCAGGATGTAAACGCCGGAAGCGCGAACAGACGGCCCGCACTTTATGCAGCAGCTCTGACATGTCGGGGTAGTTGTGAATGAACTTCTGCACCACCAAATTCAGCAGATGCGCCAGGCAAGGGATGTGCGTCAAACCAGCTAGTCCCAGAGCTGCAATGAGATTTCGCCCATTATAGCACACCACCAGGCCGGGCTTGAGGCTCACCGGCAGCAACCACTCGTCGGTCTGTTGTTCTATACCCCGCCACAACTCCTGTGCGGTGTGGGGCCTGTCCCCCAAACATATGAGTTTCAGAATGGCCTGCTGACGTTTACCCCGGGCTGTGCTGAAGTTGGTGGTGAAGGTGTGTGGCTGACTGGATGAGCAGGTGGAAGAAGAGGAGGAGGAAGCCGAGTAGGAGGAGCAGGCAACAGGAGGCAAAGAATGTTGCCCTGCGATCCTTGGCGGCGGAAGGACGTGTGCCAAACAGCTCTCCGCCTGGGGCCCAGCCGCCACTACATTTACCCAGTGTGCAGTTAGGGAGATATAGCGTCCCTGGCCGTGCTTACTGGTCCACATATCTGTGGTTAGGTGGACCTTGCCACAGATGGCGTTGCGCAGTGCACACTTGATTTTATCGGATACTTCGTTGTGCAGGGAAGGCACGGCTCTCTTGGAGAAGTACAGGGAGTGCCGAATTATTAGGCAAATGAGTATTTTGACCACATCATCCTCTTTATGCATGTTGTCTTACTCCAAGCTGTATAGGCTCGAAAGCCTACTACCAATTAAGCATATTAGGTGATGTGCATCTCTGTAATAAGAAGGGGTGTGGTCTAATTACATCAACACCCTATATCAGGTGTGCATAATTATTAGGCAACTTCCTTTTCTTTGGCAAAATGGGTCAAAAGAAGGACTTGACAGGCTCAGAAAAGTAAAAAATAGTGAGATATCTTGCAGAGGGATGCAGCACTCTTAAAATTGCAAAGCTTCTGAAGCGTGATCATCGAACAATCAAGCGTTTCATTCAAAATAGTCAACAGGGTCGCAAGAAGCGTGTGGAAATACCAAGGCGCAAAATAACTGCCCATGAACTGAGAAAAGTCAAGCGTGCAGCTGCCAAGATGCCACTTGCCACCAGTTTGGCCATATTTCAGAGCTGCAACATCACTGGAGTGCCCAAAAGCACAAGGTGTGCAATACTCAGAGACATGGCGAAGGTAAGAAAGGCTGAAAGACGACCACCACTGAACAAGACACACAAGCTGAAACGTCAAGACTGGGCCAAGAAATATCTCAAGACTGATTTTTCTAAGGTTTTATGGACTGATGAAATGAGAGTGAGTCTTGATGGGCCAGATGGATGGGCCCGTGGCTGGATTGGTAAAGGGCAGAGAGCTCCAGTCCGACTCAGACGCCAGCAAGGTGGAGGTGGAGTACTGGTTTGGGCTGGTATCATCAAAGATGAGCTTGTGGGGCCTTTTCGGGTTGAGGATGGAGTCAAGCTCAATTCCCAGTCCTACTGCCAGTTTCTGGAAGACACCTTCTTCAAGCAGTGGTACAGGAAGAAGTCTGCATCCTTCAAGAAAAACATGATTTTCATGCAGGACAATGCTCCGTCACACGCGTCCAAGTACTCCACAGCGTGGCTGGCAAGAAAGGGTATAAAAGAAGAAAATCTAATGACATGGCCTCCTTGTTCACCTGATCTGAACCCCATTGAGAACCTGTGGTCCATCATCAAATGTGAGATTTACAAGGAGGGAAAACAGTACACCTCTCTGAACAGTGTCTGGGAGGCTGTGGTTGCTGCTGCACGCAATTTTGATGGTGAACAGATCAAAACACTGACAGAATCCATGGATGGCAGGCTTTTGAGTGTCCTTGCAAAGAAAGGTGGCTATATTGGTCACTGATTTGTTTTTGTTTTGTTTTTGAATGTCAGAAATGTATATTTGTGAATGTTGAGATGTTATATTGGTTTCACTGGTAAAAATAAATAATTGAAATGGGTATATATTTGTTTTTTGTTAAGTTGCCTAATAATTATGCACAGTAATAGTCACCTGCACACACAGATATCCCCCTAAAATAGCTAAAACTAAAAACAAACTAAAAACTACTTCCAAAAATATTCAGCTTTGATATTAATGAGTTTTTTGGGTTCATTGAGAACATGGTTGTTGTTCAATAAAAAAATGAATCCTCAAAAATACAACTTGCCTAATAATTCTGCACTCCCTGTAGTGGCAGCTGGGAACAACATACTGTGGGACAGCAAGCGACATGAGCTGTTTGAAGCTGTCTGTGTCCACCAGCCTAAATGACAGCATTTCATAGGCCAGTAGTTTAGAAATGCTGGCATTCAGGGCCAGGGATCGAGGGTGGCTAGGTGGGAATTTACGCTTTCTCTCAAATGTTTGTGAGATGGAGAGCTGAACGCTGCCGTGTGACATGGTTGAGATGCTTGGTGACAGAGGTGGTGGTGTTGGTGGTACATCCCCTGTTTGCTGGGCGGCAGGTGCCAACGTTCCTCCAGAGGCGGAGGAAGAGGCCGAGGCTGCAGCAGCAGAAGAGGCCGAGGCGGCAGCAGCAGAAGAGGTAGCAGGGGGAGCCTGAGTGACTTCCTTGTTTTTAAGGTGTTTACTCCACTGCAGTTCATGCTTTGCATGCAGGTGCCTGGTCATGCAGGTTGTGCTAAGGTTCAGAACGTTAATGCCTCGCTTCAGGCTCTGATGGCACAGCGTACAAACCACTTGGGTCTTGTCGTCAGCACATTGTTTGAAGAAGTGCCATGCCAGGGAACTCCTTGAAGCTGCCTTTGGGGTGCTCGGTCCCAGATGGCGGCGGTCAGTAGCAGGCGGAGTCTCTTGGCGGCGGGTGTTCTGCTTTTGCCCACTGCTCCCTCTTTTGCTACGCTGTTGGCTTGGTCTCACCACTGCCTCTTCCTCCGAACTGTGAAAGTCAGTGGCACGACCTTCATTCCATGTGGGGTCTAGGACCTCATCGTCCCCTGCATCGTCTTCCACCCAGTCTTCCTCCCTGACCTCCTGTTCAGTCTGCACACTGCAGAAAGACGCAGCAGTTGGCACCTGTGTTTCGTCATCATCAGAGACGTGCTGAGGTGGTATTCCCATGTCCTCATTATCAGGAAACATAAGTGGTTGTGCGTCAGTGCATTCTATGTCTTCCACCGCTGGGGAAGGGCTAGGTGGATGCCCTTGGGAAACCCTGCCAGCAGAGTCTTCAAACAGCATAAGAGACTGCTGCATAACTTGAGGCTCAGACAGTTTCCCTGATATGCATGGGGGTGATGTGACAGACTGATGGGCTTGGTTTTCAGGCGCCATCTGTGCGCTTTCTGCAGAAGACTGGGTGGGAGATAATGTGAACGTGCTGGATCCACTGTCGGCCACCCAATTGACTAATGCTCAGGCCTTACCATCCTTAGAACGGCATTGGGCCCCACCAAATATCGCTGTAAATTCTGGCGGCTACTGGGACCTGAGGTAGTTGGTTCACTAGGACGTGTGGCTGTGGCAGAACGGCCACGTCCTCTCCCAGCACCAGAGGGTCCACTAACACCACCACGACCATGTCCGCGTCCCTTACTAGATGTTTTCCTCATTGTTACTGTTCACCACAATAAGAAAAAAATTATTTAGCCCAATGTATTGAATTCAAATTCAGGCCTTTTTTTACAGACACCTAACACTATCTGGCTATCTACTTAGGTACCGTATTACACTTATACAGGCACAGCAGTAACAACAGATTTAGCTGAATATAAATTGTAGGCCTAGTATTTAGGCCCTGGATGACAGGTATACGTTTACGGACAGAATTAGTCTTGGAAATGCACGGTAGCGTGTGAAGTTATTGTGGATGACCCTATCCGCACCTTCAATCTAATATACCCTTTTATGGATAGATTTAAAGTTGGCCTGATACAGCAGAAACCACTGATTTAGGGAATTGCTAAGTTGGGAATTGTATTTCAACCCAGAACAAAAACTGTGCTTTGACGGACACTAAATAACTTGACCAGCCACAGCAGTAACGACAGATTTAGCTGAATATAAATTGTAGGCCTAGTATTTAGGCGCTGGATGACAGGTATACGTTTACGGACAGAATTAGACTTGGAAATGCACGGTAGCGTGTGAAGTTATTGTGGATGACCCTATCAGCACCTTCAAAAAGCGCCAAGAAAGCGACGAACACCGAACCCGAACCCGGACTTTTACGAAAAGTATACAGTTCGGGTTCGCTCATCCCTACTTGTGACCTAAATCCCTAAAATTATTTTTAAGGATGCTCCACCTGCCTCTGACTTTGTCATCAGTTCCGATAGGGACCATGACTTCTGGACTTTCTCCAGCCCTCCCAGTAATCTGTCAACCCAATCTGCGATATGTTGAACTCGAGCACAAGGAAGACAATACACCGCTCGACGATGCCAGTCTTTGTGACAGATCACCCTATCTTTACCCCTAATGATTGAGTCTCCCACTTACAGCATGTGTCTGGCCTGCCCTGCTCTCCTGGTCTCCCGCTTACTGGAGCTGACATTCCCCTGACTGGCAGGGGAAGTTTCCTGCTGCAGCAGTGCTCTCCCTGAACTGACATCCCCCTCATCTGCCAACCTTGCAAACTTGTTGGGGTGTGTCAGATCAGGGTTAGCCTCCCTGACACTCTTCCCTCTACCCCTATTTCTAACTGTTATCCAGCTACCTACTTCACTTTCCTAAGCCTCCTCGCTACCACCCTCCCCCATATCTACCCCATAGAGTGCTTGCTCAGTGAGCAGCAAACTCTATTCCAAATTACCAATGCTTCTCAGTGTTGAAACGCGCCCAGTTAGATACACGACGTGCAATTCGAAACAGGCAATTTGGTCACATTTTGAACAAAGATATGTACCTTCAAACAGCTGTTCCAGGACTGCAGACATTAGACAAGATGTGCACTGGACTGCGCTGTCAATAATGGAACACATACTAAATGGGGATTACGCAAGAAAAGAGAAAAAATACAATATAGTGCAGTGATAAGAAACTGACTTACTGTAGTCCCCTCCTAAAGTCACTGAATCTGAAGTCATGTAATTTAAAGTCACACACTTAATACAAACACACACTTGAAATCAAACACGCGAACGCTCACAAACTCACGTTGTTTGCCTGCTTGTATAAGTGCAGCTCCCAAACATCTTCAAACCAGACTGCTTTTATTCCCTCTGGATTTAAAGTATTACATACATTAAAACAATTAAAAGCTTCCAGTGTTCTTATTTCTATCAGATGAAATGGCTTTGTCGCTTTATCACAGATAACGAAGACACACAATAAAGCGGCATTGTCTTAATTTTTTGCTTTGAGAGATTATTTAATAGCGAGCACATGCACATCAGACATCTGTAGGATTTTCCTCATTCTGACTAAGAGGCCTCGGCTCCACAAATCTCGATCTCTTTTAAAACTTATATTGCTGATTTTATCTCCTGCTAAAAATTGCTGGAAGTCATACAGGGCTTAATGAGACGTAAGAGACAATTGAAGCGATTTTTTTGCCTCTCTTTGCAACCTCTACAAGGTTACTCAGAGTCTGAAACTTGAAAAAATCTTAAATTAGAATATATTTCTGGACTAAGAATAAAGCTAGAGCCATGAAGGCAGCGGAGAGACATGTACTGAAATGAGAGATGTGCAAGGCGCAATAGTGATCGTAAGCGCCAAAGTAAAAAAAATAAAAAATTATTCTGTTCTGCGTGGGCGGAGTAACCTGTGTGCACTTCTCAGCATTGAAGCAATTAGTAATAATCCACTGCTTGGTGACTAATACCCTTCAACACTAATGGTCATGTTTTTCTATCCTGTATGATTTCATGCAGCACATAGCTTACAGATATGTATTTATTCAAAATTTTGAGTCGCTAGCGTTTAGACCCAGTTCCAGACCTTTTTGCATCTGTCTATAAAGTTATGTTTCTGAAAATGTAGATTTAATCAAACAGGTTATAATATATTTTCACAACGTGGGGATAAAGCAATTTCTGCATTTGTCCCATTCCTCTGACTGCAGCTGTCACAGGACGCTTGCTTCGCCCTCCTTCCCTTCGGGGCCGCCGGCACCCTACGATAACTTCGGAGCGAGGACGTGCGCTGCGTCCTTGTCTCCAATGCAACGGGGGGCGGAGAGGACCCGGCCACGCACACCTGTTTAGCGTGGCCGGGGTCCTCCGTTCCCGTAAGTTCAACGAAAAGTCTGAGCGCCAAACTGGACACTCGGCACTCAGCAGTGTGCAGGGGGATGAGTCATGTGATGCTGGCCGCGTCACATGACTCCTTCTCCCCCCTATTTAACAGGCAGCCTGCTGGCCACAGGGTGCCTGTGATTTAGGTCCTATACCTAGTTAATATTCTGTTGGCATTTTTACTTGGTATTTGTCTTTGGCTAGTTACTTGACTTAGTCTCTTGCTTGCTCCTTTTGTCTGACTTGCTTCTCCTGGTCTCCTTGGTTTGTTCATTGACGCTGCTTCTGCCTTTTCCCTTGTGCCTCCTTGACCTCCTGGTTTTGACCTTGCTATTTGACCTTGCTTTGTTTGTATGTTTGTTTGTCCCTCCGCACTTATGCAGGTTAGGGATCGCCGCCCAGTTGCGCTCCATTGCCTAGGACGGGTAAGTGCAAGTAGGCAGGGACAAAGGAGTGGTTGGAGTCAGTTTGCACCTTACCCATTCCCTTCTCGTGACAGCAGCTTGCATAAATCAATGTCCTTGAATCCAAATAACTCCAATTAGAGGGATGGGACAGAATTTTTTTTTTATTCACCATCATTTCTGCCATAAATTAGCCTTGTGTGAATTCACCCTAAATGGAAAATACAGTTTAAAAAAAAGGGGCTCAAACCCCTTTAATACTACCTGGATACCTCTGCTATGGAAAATCTGACACATTTGCTTGTTATATTGTTTCCAATTTCCATGGACAGTGCAAGGTTAAATGGATTTTCCCATCTCAGACAATGGGGGCATATCGCTAGGATATGCCCCCATTGTCTAATATGTGTGGGTCCCAGCGATGGGACCTGCACCTACAATGAGAACGGAGCTGGGAAATGAACGGCGGGCGCACTGCGCATGCACAGCCGCCCTCCATTTATTTCTATGGGGCCACTGAAAATAGATGAGCGCTGGCCTGCACCTATCAGACAATGGGGGCATATCCTAGTGATATGCCGCCATTGTCTGAGATGGAATACCCCTTGTAACGGATCTCCTGGCACTTAGACCGGGTACCTCCGTCGATAGATGCTCCAAGTGCTTTCCGAGAACTCTAAGCACTCCACTTGACACCGTACGCACTGCAGACCCCTCGAACCGCCGAAGCTTGGTTGAGGCCTCACCGTCTCCTACCCACCCTGGACCTACGACAAGGCTTCAGGCTCCAGTGGGTGAACCTCTCCTACAGCTAGAGAGCAGGAACAGCTCTTACAAGAGCTAGTAGTTATGCCAGGGGAGTATAGCAAATCTTCAGCGTATAGCAATCCCCCAGTGTTGATCAGTTACCCAAACACCAGCCTCAACATGATGAAGGATAAAACAGGCACACTTTATTGAGGGCTACCCGCCCGTATTTATGCAGGTCCCCATCTGGTGGACACGCCCCTAGGGGACCAGATGGAAGACTGTGACACAGGACAGATATGCAGCAATTCAGGATACACAGACACAATACATCCCCACAATGCATCATGGTTTCCTCCTCTCTGCCTTGGAGACACCCGAGGAGCAATTCAATTATCTCTCAGGACAAAGGGAAATCGCCAATACACATGTGGAGACAACAGGACAGAAATCACCATTTAAACAAACAATGTCACACCCTTACAGTAAACACAGACATTTAACACATCCCCAGATAGCTCAAGTCTGAGTGCATATTATTAGGTGAATGGCACTCAGACTGCACGAATACAATAAAATTAGCTATCTTGGTACCCTCACATAACATAAAATACAATTCCAAAGACAGATTTAAGCTGTGCGGCCGGTCTGTCTTCTCCTTTAAAGTTAGTATGGGCCATAATCCTGAGGCAAGAGGCTGGTAAACAGGCCCCTCCAAAACCCAGTGGCGAGGTTGGTTTCGCCACACATCTCCCCCTCCCAGGGAAGACTAACCAGATACCTGAGTTAGTCTGGCAGTCCAACCACAACCCAATACTGGACCTGTTGAATCTTGGGGCCTGGCTCTGTTCTGTATGTCCCCAGCTGTTGAGTGGGCATCTGCGACTCCTTGCTTCCTTGTGGTTCTCTAGCTTGGAGCTGTAGGTACTTGGTGGGCAGAAGCCGACTGCGCTCTGCCCAGATGCCAGCTCTTCCACTAGTGTAGCCTGTGGGAAGTCTGGCTCTGAAGAAGAGGAAAGGGGGGGGGGCAGAGGCCAACTGCGCTCTGCCCAGATGCCAGCGCTTCTGCTGGGGTAGCCTGTGGAAAGTCAGTCTCTGGAGAAGAGTATACAAGAGGGCAGAGGCCAACTGTGTTCTGCCACGATGCCAGCTCTTCAGCAGGGGTATCCTGTGGGATGTCTGGCTCTGGAGAAGAGGATAGGGGAGGGCAGAGGCCGACTGCGCTCTGCCCAGGTGCCAGCTCTTCTGCTGGGATGTCGTCAGGGAATCCTATCCCCAGGACCTTGTTGCAGATCGGCTGTGGAGAGGAGGAATCGCTTACCTCCTCCTGGAATTCCTGCAGGGTTGGTGGGGGATCTGAACCGGCCGTCCGCATCCAGGTAGGCCTGGTGCAGAGACCTCGGTCCCATCTGCACCATCGAAGTTAGGGGTTCTGTCCCCCTGTAGTTGGGGATAGAGACCGGTTGTCTCTTCTCTCTTTGCAACACACTGCTGCTGGGGAGTCAGACCGACTGTCTAGACTCCGGGTAACGCTGGCTGTAGTTGGGGATCTGGGCCGGCTACCCAGCATCCCTGTAGGGCCGGTGGAGAGACTTCGGTCCCATCTCTACCTGCCATCGGGAGGTCTTCCCAGAACCAGTCGATGAGGTTCCCTACTTTGGGAGTTGGTAGGGAAGCAGGGGGTATCGCCGGCAAGTCTTCCCAGTTGTAGGAGGGCAGATATGGCTCTGCTTGTCGAGTAGGTTGTGGATGAACGGAGCTGAGCAAGTGTTGGTAGGTCTGCTCCAGCTCCCACTCCCTTGTTACCAGGTGGGTCATGTCTTTGCTCACCTCCCTTCCGTCAGCATAAACATGCATGCCCATCCGGTAGTCGTAGATGTCCCAAAACCTAGACTCCTCCGTGCTGCCAAGATCAATGTCCTCCTCCAAGGCATCCCATAGTAACCCAGGTCCATCATAATCCTCACCCTCGGGTCTGTCGTGCTCAGCCATCCAGGGGGAATGTTGAATGACATGCCACCTTAGGGCCTGGTAAGCGTCCTCTAGCCAAAGCTCCTTACATACCAGGTTCTGGAGCTCTGTTACCCAGTCATCCAGGGGCTGCTCTCCCAAGAGACCCATCCGCATCGCCACACGCTTCTGCAGCCGCTGCTCATAACTGGGGAGACTCTCACCTCGCCACAGCTGGGCATTTTCCAGGGCATCATACCATACTTCCTTTCTGTCTGCATCCCTGTAGTCTGCGGCTGCCTCCTCCTCCTCGTCATAGAACGCTGTCCGAAGACTAGCCGATTCCATCCTGCTGTAGCCAGGGGCGCTGTACGGATACTAGTGTTGCCCTCAATTTTGTAAATCCACGAACGGTGTCTCCGAGCTGCTTCTCCTCTCACTAGGACGCCATCCCACTGCTGCCACCAAATGTAACGGATCTCCTGGCACTCCGACCGGGTACCTCCGTCGATAGATGCTCCTAGTGCTTTCCGAGGACTCTAAGCACTCCACTTGACACCGTACGCACTGCAGACCCCACGACCCGCCGAAGCTTGGTTGAGGCCTCACCGTCTCCTACCCACCCTGGACCTACGACAAGGCTCCAGGCTCCAGTGGGTGAACCTCTCCTACAGCCAGAGAGCAGGAACAGCTCTTACAAGAGCTAGTAGTTATGCCAGGGGAGTATAGCAAATCTTCAGCGTATAGCAATCCCCCAGTGTTGATCAGTTACCCAAACACCAGCCTCAACATGATGAAGGATAAAACAGGCACACTTTATTGAGGGCTACCCGCCCGTATTTATGCAGGTCCCCATCTGGTGGACACGCCCCTAGGGGACCAGATGGAAGACTGTGACACAGGACAGATATGCAGCAATTCAGGATACACAGACACAATACATCCCCACAATGCATCATGGTTTCCTCCTCTCTGCCCTTGGAGACACCCGAGGAGCAATTCAATTATCTCTCAGGACAAAGGGAAATCGCCAATACACATGTGGAGACAACAGGACAGAAATCACCATTTAAACAACAATGTCACACCCTTACAGTAAACACAGACATTTAACACATCCCCAAATAGCTCAAGTCTGAGTGAATATTATTTGGTGAATGGCACTCAGACTACACAAATACAATAAAATTAGCTATCTGGGTACCCTCACATAACATAAAATACAATTCCAAAGACAGATTTAAGCTGTGCGGCCGGTCTGTCTTCTCCTTTAAAGTTAGTATGGGCCATAATCCTAAGGCAAGAGGCTGGTAAACAGGCCCCTCCAAAACCCAGTGGCGAGGTTGGTTTCGCCACACCCCTTTAAGGCCGGTTCACATAACCATTTTGGTTTCCATCATTCTAATCCGCAGAAGAACAGAATAATTTAAAAAACTAAAACATTTTTTAATTTTGAGCATCCGTTGCACTAATTTTTTTGTCAGTTCCATCAGAGATCTGTTATTTTAGACAGGAAAAAAAGTCCTATATGGAGGATATTTTCTCCCGTCTGAAATAATGGATATGTTGGCACTGAAAAAAATGGATGCAAAATGAGCACAATGGATGCTCAAAATAAAGGATCCATTAAAACATTTTTTTAGCCCTATGTGTCACAAATAAAACAATGGCAAAACTACAAATAGGTCAGTTTCACATGAGTGTGGTCACTGCGTGAAATACTCTATGTGGGAGCATGAATTCCCATAGTGAGCTCCTTTGACTGGACCACATGGCATTACAATGATTTATAATGCTGTGTGTCTCTGTTCAACCTCAACGGTTATGATTTGTACTGAGACCATCATGTGAGCACAAATAATTACAGTTGAGGTGAGGCAGGAACACACAGTGTTATAAATCATTGTAATGCCATGTGGTCCCCTTAACCCCTTCAGGACCTCCGCTGTACATGTACGGCCGAAGTCCGGTCTTTAAACTTGATGCCGTGTTTCTGCTGTTTAAAATAGCAGACACCAGCGGCACATGTATGCGATCAGCCATAAGGCTGATCGCATACATTTTCCCCTTCAGATGATGTGGCATCTTAGCACCTGGAAGTGGAAGCCGCGTGCTTCTGCTCCTGTAACAGCGTTCACCGGCTGAGATCGGGGAACCTGTTACACTGCTCTAATAGAACAAAGCTTTTATTTATTTCAGGTTCCACTCTTCGGAGGTTTGGATGCTGTCTGATCTGTAGACAGCTCTCTGTAATGCAGCAGGAAATAGCATTTTTGAAATCTGAGATTTGTAAATTAACTGTTAAACAAACTCAGGCTGGGAACGTTGCAATGCAACTGCCACATAGGCCCCCTAGAAATGGAAGATGGGTTACTGCAGGTTCAGGAAGACTTAGAGTTGTGGATAAAAGACATGTCCCACAGCCTGTGGCTCTCCATAATTCATTTGCAGCACTTTCAGAGCTCAAGTGCAACATGGAGGATGGCTCAGGCACAGTGGGTGAGGAACAATCATCGCCTATGCCTAAAGTATGCAAGACTGCTGCCAAAGACAAAAAGGATAAGATGAGGACTGATAGTAAGAAGCTGTATGTGGGCGATTCTATCATAAGAAGTGTGAAGTTTGAGGAAAATGGTTTTGCGAGATGTCTCCCTGGTGCTACCGCTAGCAGGGACAGACGACGTATCCTTAAAGCGAACCTTTCACCAGGATTTCACATAATAAACTATTACCAGTACCTTATAGATATCCTCATTGTGTTTGAATGCATTATTGTGCCACTTTCCTGTAACTGAATCGCGCGTGAGGAAGAGAAGATAGGCAGGCATCGGGGACGGCGCATGCGCGATTCAGTTACAGGATCGCGCTCGAGTCCGACGGCTCATGCGCCGCCTGTACAAGCGTGGTCCCGGCGACTGAGCCGGGTGTCAGTTACACTACATAGAGGCGGGGTTAGGGCAGGGGAGGTACAGCCTGGAGTGAGGGAAGGGCTACCCCCTTGACTTCAGGAGCGTGACTTCAGGAGCTGGAGACAAGACTTTATAACTCGTTTTTTTCATGAATATCCATCCCAGGAAAGCGGTACAATAATGCATTCAAACACAATGAGGATATCTATAAGGTACTGGTAATAGTTTATTATGTGAAATCCTGGTGAAAGGTTCGCTCTAATATTGTTAGGCAAGCAAAGCAGGAAAGGGAGGTGGATGTTATTGTCCATCTTGGGACAAATGATCTGGCTTGCAATGAGGTTTCAAAGGTGAAGGAAGCTTTTAACACACTTGGTAATGATATAGGGGAGGTTGCATCGACTGTTTCATTGTCTGCAGTTTTGCCTGTGCATAACCTTCAGCATGACAGGAAGATGCGCATTAAAGTATAACTGTGATATTTTTTTTTTTTTGGGAGTATTGGATTGTGGTGATTAATATCTCCTTGGGGGCCCTATTTCAACTTTTCACTGTGTATTCAATTACCCCTTAATTCCACAGTTTTGTTCCCTGTACTGCCTACTTTTACCTGTGCTAAAAATAGTGTTGCTAGGCATGATGTGTTGAAGGACGGAGGACACAGAAGCAGGCTGCGTGCAAGGTCAGATTACTGACAGCCAGGGACTGTAAGTAAATGATTAAAGCCAGGTCCTCCCCAGCAGCTGATAACAGTGCCTGGGCTGTGTGCACTTCTCCCTGTCCCTGCACTTGGCAGACACTCCCTCACTCAGCAGAGCTGGAGAATGCAGAGTTGAAGCAGCGCAGACCAGGGAAGGGAGATCTGCCGTCTGCTTAGTGTATAAATCAAAGCAACATGTGGTAAGAGGACCCCTTTGTGCTGCAGGAGATTAACCCTTTAGGGGGAGGGCTCTTGTTACTGACACTTTTGGGGGGCTATTGTTGCAGGCTAGTGAGGGCAGGCGGGATTAGCCTCAGGGTGAGGGCAGTGGCGGCCATCTTACCTGAATAGTGAAATTGCAGTTTTATGCAGACTGGTTGCTAAGGGCTGAATCTTATTAAATATGGGGTAAGTCAGTCTAATAGTAACTGATTCTGGAATATCATGTTATTAGTAACTACATATATTAAAATTTAAATTAGGGTCTAAGTGTGACAGTTATCCTTTAAGGAATTCAATGTATGGCTTGGTGAATGGTGTCTCAACCAAGGGTTTGGCTTTGTTTCTCATGTTAACTCTCGTTGGAATAAAAAAGAACTGTACAAGAAAGATAGTTTGCATCTTTCTCTCAAGGGAACGAATGTCCTCAGTGAACAGTTCAAAGTATTTGCTACGGAGCATTTAAACTAGGAAAGGGGGGCAAAAGAGTGATAATCCAGCAGTCCGACTGCCCCTCCAGAACAATGCCAGAAGATGCCAGTAGCACATAGGTTAAGAAATGACAAGCTCAGAGTCTTGTCTACAAATGCTCGGAGTTTAGGGAATAAGATCAATGAACTTGAGTCTATAATGGCATCTGAAAATATAGATTTAGTGGCTGTTACTGAGACATGGTTCAATGGGAGTAATGACTGGGATATAACAATACCAGGGTTCTCTCTATATAGAAAAGACAGGGAAGGCAAGAAAGGGGGAGGGGTGGCCCTGTATATGAAAGATAGCATAAAATCTAATTTAATACAAGTTAGCAAGACCAATTTAGATTCAGTTTGGGTTATGTTGCAGCTTGATAATCATAAGGTAACTCATGTAGGTGTGATATATAGACCACCTGGCCAAGTCAAAGAAGTAGATGATCTACTAGTTGAGGAAATAGCTAAAATGACATTGAAAGGGGAAGTTATCATTATGGGAGACTTTAATCTTCCTGATGTAAACTGGAAAACCAAAATAGCTAGTTCTGCCAGGAGTACAGATATAGTTGAGGAGCCAACCCGGAAGGAGGCCATTTTAGATTTAGTATTGGTAGTATGGGAATTTGGTATCTGATATTACTGTAGGGGAAAGCTTGGGATCTAGTGATCACCAGTTAGTGTGGTTTACACACAGTGACTGAGTCACATCACACAAAAACAAAAGTTTTAGTTTTTAGAAAAACTGACTTTTCTAAAATTAGATTAGAGGTATACGAGTCCCTATCATATTCAAACAGTTTCAATGGAGTCCAGGGGAAATGGGACTACTTTAAAGTGGCACTATTGAAGGCAACATATAATTGCATTAGGCTAGTCAGTAAAAGCAAAAAAAGGAAGAGATCACTGTGGTACTCCGCAGAAGTGGCCAAAATCATTAAAAACAAAAAGATAGCATTTAGTAATTAAAAACAAACAAACAAAAAAAAAAACGAGGATGACAGGGAAATTTATAAGATTAGGCAGAGAGAGGCCAAGCAAGTTATAAGAGCTTCTAAAGCACAAGCAGAAGAGAAATTAGCTCAGTCAGTGAAAAAAGGCGATAAGAAATTCTTAAGATACATAAATGAAAAAAGGAAACTAAAATAAAGAATTACAAAATTAAAAACTAAAGAAGGAAGGTATATTAAAGCACAAGCAGAAGAGAAATTAGCTCAATCAGTGAAAAAAAGCGATAAGAAATTCTTAAGATACATAAATGAAAAAAGGAAACTAAAACAAGGAATTACTAAATTAAAAACTAAAGAAGGAAGGTATATGGAAGAAGATAAAGAACTAGCTGACTGCCTCAATGAATACTTCTGTTCAGTTTTTACAAAGGAAAATGAAGGAAAAGGACCTCCGTTAGGGAGGAAGACTAATGAATCTTTTGATGCATGTGTCTTTACAGAGGAAGAGGTTCGAAGTCAGCTGTCTAAAATTATTCTGAATAAGTCACAGGGGCCTGATGGGATACACACAAAGCTATTAAAAGAGCTTATTGGTGAACTAGCAAAACCACTAACAGATTTATTTAACCAATCACTGGTAACAGGAGTCGTCCCAAAAGATTGGAAATTAGCAAATGTTGTGCCCATTCACAAGAAAGGTAGTAGGGAGGAATCGGGCAACTATAGGCCAGTAAGCCTGACATCAATAGTGGGGAAATTAATGGAAACCATACTTGAGGGGAGGATTGTGGAATATCTAAAATCCCATGGATTGAAAGATGAAAAACAGCATGGGTTTACTTCAGGGAGATCATGTCAAACTAATCTTATTGATTTTTTTGATTGGGTGACTAAAATAATAGATGGCGGAGGTGCAGAAGACATAGCTTATCTAGACTTTAGTAAGGCTTTTAGTAAGGCTTCCCACATAGAAGGCTTATCAATAAATTGCAGTCTTTGAGCTTGGACTCCCATATTGTTGAATGGATTAGGCAGTGGCTGAGGGACAGACAACAGAGGGTTTTAGTCAATGGAGTATATTCAGACAATTGTCTTGTTACAAGTGGGGTACCTCAGGGATCTGTTCTGGGACCTATATTGTTTAATATCTTTATCAGCGAAATTGCAGAAGGCCTCAATGGTAAGGTGTGTCTTTTTGCTGATGACACAAAGATTTGTAACAGGGTTGATGTTCCTGGAGGGATGTACCAAATGGAAAAGGATTTAGGAAAACTAGAGGAATGGTAAAAAATCTGGCAACTCAAATTTTATGTTGATAAGTGCAAGATAGACCCAAGAGCAGAATATAAAATCAGTGATACAGTCCTAACCTCAGTATCTGAGGAAAGGGATTTAGGGGTCATTATTTCAGAAGACTTAAAGGTAGGCAGACAATGTCACAGAGCAGCAGGAAATGCTAGCAGAATGCTTGGGTGTATAGGGAGAGGCATTACCAGTAGAAAGAGGGAGGTGCTCATGCCGCTCTACAGAGCACTAGTGAGACCTCATTTGGAGTATTGTGCGCAGTACTGGAGACCATATCTCCAGAAGGATATTGATACTTTGGAGAGAGTTCAGAGAAGAGCTACTAAACTAGTACATGGATTGCAGGATAAAACTTACCAGGAAAGATTAAAGGACCTTAACATGTATAGCTTGGAAAAAAGATGAGACAGAGGGGATATGATAGAAACTTTTAAATACATAAAGGGAATTAACAAGGTAAAAGAGGAGAGAATATTTAAAAGAAGAAAAACTGCTACAAGAGGACATAGTTTTAAATTAGAGGGGAAAAGGTTTAAAAGTAATATCAGGAATTATTACTTTACTGAGAGAGTAGTCGATGCATGGAATAGCCTTCCTGCAGAATAGTAGCTGCAAATACAATGAAGGAGTTTAAGCATGCATGGGATAGGCATAAGGCCATCCTTCATATAAGATAGGGCCAGGGGCTATTCATAGTATTCAGTATATTGGGCAGACTAGATGGCCAAATGGTTCTTATCTGCCGACACATTCTATGTTTCTAAGCTTGAGCAGCCTTCAGGGTTTATTAGATAAATATACCATAACAGGCCACGAGGTGGCAGCACTGTATTGTTATTTGAAAATTAAGTGTTTAATGATGGCTATATAGCCATGAATTAACACAATGGGCAATCTAATGATTGTTATCAAGTTATTGTCACCCAGGGTGACTTAAAAAAGTAAAAAAGAAGTAAAACATTTTTTTTACAAATATAAAAAAAAAAAAAAGCTCAAATCCCTAAATTCCCTAAAATAAAAATACTTAACCAATAAAAAAATAAACATCATGGGCATTACCGCGTGTTCAAATTGCTATACAATTAAAATAATAATAATAACAATATTAACAACATTAATGGCATACGGCAAATGACGCAACGGGAAAAAAAAATCGCCATTTTTGTCACTTCAACTCTGCAATCATTTGTTTTAATAGAAAGTGATCAAAAAGTCGCACACACTACAAATTGGTATCAAAGAAAAGTACAGATCGCCCCGCAAAAAATTAGCCCTCACGCAGCCCTGTACACATAACTACAAAAAAGTGATAGGGCTCAAAATATGGTGATAAAAAGTGAACCATAGTGAACTGTGTAAAAAAATTTAAAACCTTTGTCAAAACAGTTTTTTTCCCAATTCCATTCCATTTAGAATTTTTTTTCTGCTTCCCATTGTATGCAACCATAAATGGCGCCATTGGAAAGTACAACTTGTCCTGCATAAAAGAAGCCCTCATAAGGCGATGTTAACAGAAAAATAAAAAAGTTAGGACTATGGGAAGGCGGGAGTGAAAAACAAAAACACAAAAATGGAAAATCGCAGGGTCCTCTAAGTGTGAAGCAGAGTTTAATACAGAAATTCCCAGTCCTACATGGAGAGTGTTTCATGCAGTGACCACACTCATCTGGAACTGACCATAAAATTAGGGTTGTTAACCACCTCCGGACCGCCTAACGCAGATGTGCGGTCCGGAGGTGGCAGCCCTGCGCAGAGTCACGCATATATGCGTCATCTCGCGAGGGCCGGGATTTCCTGTGAACGCGCGCTCACAGGAACGGAAGGTAAGCGAGTGGATCTCCAGCATGCCAGCGGCGATCGCTCGCTGGCAGGCTGGAGATCCGAATTTTTTAACCCCTAACAGGTATATTAGACGCTGTTTTGATAACAGCGTCTAATATACCTCCTACCTGGTCCTCTGGTGGTCCCTTTTGTTAGGATCGACCACCAGAGGACACAGGTAGGTCAGTAAAGTCGCACCAAACACTACACTACACTACACTACACCCCCCGTCACTTATTAACCCCTTATGAACCCCTGATCACCCATGATCACCCCATATAAACTCCCTGATCACCCCCCTGTCATTGATCACCCCCCTGTCATTGATCACCCCCCTGTCAGGCTCCGTTCAGACGTCCGTATGATTTTTACGGATCCACGGATACATGGATCGGATCCGCAAAACACATGCGGACGTCTGAATGGAGCCTTACAGGGGGGTGATCAATGACAGGCGGGTGATCACCCATATACACTCCCTGATCACCCCCTGTCATTGATCACCCCCCTGTCATTGATCACCCCCCTGTAAGGCTCCATTCAGACGTCCGCATGATTTTTACGGATCCATGGATACATGCGGACGTCTGAATGGAGCCTTACAGGGGGGTGATCAATGACAGGCGGGTGATCACCCATATACACTCCCTGATCACCCCCTGTCATTGATCACCCCCCTGTCATTGATCACCCCCCTGTAAGGCTCCATTCAGACGTCCGCATGATTTTTACGGATCCATGGATACATGCGGACGTCTGAATGGAGCCTTACAGGGGGGTGATCAATGACAGGCGGGTGATCACCCATATACACTCCCTGATCACCCCCTGTCATTGATCACCCCCCTGTCATTGATCACCCCCCTGTCATTGATCACCCCCCTGTAAGGCTCCATTCAGACGTCCGCATGATTTTTACGGATCCACGGATACATGGATCGGATCCACAAAACACATGCGGACGTCTGAATGGAGCCTTACAGGGGGGTGATCAATGACAGGCGGGTGATCACCCATATACACTCCCTGATCACCCCCTGTCATTGATCACCCCCCTGTCATTGATCACCCCCCTGTAAGGCTCCATTCAGACGTCCGCATGATTTTTACGGATCCATGGATACATGGATCGGATCCGCAAAACACATGCGGACGTCTGAATGGAGCCTTACAGGGGGGTGATCAATGACAGGCGGGTGATCACCCATATACACTCCCTGATCACCCCCCTGTCATTGATCACCCCCCTGTAAGGCTCCATTCAGACGTCCGCATGTGTTTTGCGGATCCGATCCATGTATCCATGGATCCGTAAAAATCATACGGACGTCTGAATGGAGCCTTACAGGGGGGGTGATCAGTGACAGGGGGGTGATCACCCTGATCACCCCCTGTCATTGATAACCCCCCTGTAAGGCTCCATTCAGACGTCCGCATGTGTTTTGCGGATCCGATCCATGTATCCATGGATCCGTAAAAATCATACGGACGTCTGAATGGAGCCTTACAGGGGGGGTGATCAGTGACAGGGGGGTGATCACCCTGATCACCCCCTGTCATTGATAACCCCCCTGTAAGGCTCCATTCAGACGTCCGCATGTGTTTTGCGGATCCGATCCATGTATCCGTAAAAATCATACGGACGTCTGAATGGAGCCTTACAGGGGGGTGATCAATGACAGGGGGGTGATCAGGGAGTCTATATGGGTGATCACCCCCCTTTCATTGATCACCCCCCTGTCATTGATCACCCCCCTGTAAGGCTCCATTCAGACGTCCGCATGTGTTTTGCGGATCCGATCCATGGATCCGTAAAAATTATACGGACGTCTGAATGGAGCCTTACCAGGGGGGTGATCAATGACAGGGGGGTGATCCGGGAGTCTATATGGGTGATCACCCCCCTGTCATTGATCACCCCCCTGTCATTGATCACCCCGCTGTCATTGATCACCCCCCCCTGTAAGGCTCCATTCAGACATTTTTTGGGCACAAGTTAGCGGAAATTTATTGTTTGTTTTTGTTTTTGTTTTTTCTTACAAAGTCTCATATTCCACTAACTTGTGTCAAAAAATAAAATCTCACATGAACTCACCATACCCCTCACGGAATCCAAATGTGTAAACATTTTTAGACATTTATATTCCAGACTTCTTCTCACGCTTTAGGGCCCCTAAAAAGCCAGGGCAGTATAAATATCCCACATGTGACCCCATTTCGGAAAGAAGACACCCCAAGGTATTCCGTGAGGGGCATGGCGAGTCCATGAAAGATTGAAATTTTTGTCCTAAGTTAGCGGAAAGTGAGACTTTGTGAGAAAAAAACAAAAAAAATCAATATCCGCTAACTTATGCAAAAAAATAAAAAATTCTAGGAACTCGCCAGGCCCCTCATTGAATACCTTGGGGTGTCTTCTTTCCAAAGTGGGGTCACATGTGGGGTATTTATACTGCCCTGGCTTTTTAGGGGCCCGAAAGTGTGAGAAGAAGTCTGGGATCCAAATGTCTAAAAATGCCCTCCTAAAAGGAATTTGGGCACCTTTGCGCATCTAGGCTGCAAAAAAGTGTCATACATCTGGTATCGCCGTACTCAGGAGAAGCTGGGCAATGTGTTTTGGGGTGTCATTTTACATATACCCATGCTGGGTGAGAAAAATATCTTGGTCAAATGCCAACTTTGTATAAAAAAAATGGGAAAAGTTATCTTTTGCCAAGATATTTCTCTCACCCAACATGGTTATATGTAAAATGACACCCCAAAACACATTCCCCAACTTCTCCTGAGTACGGCGATACCAGATGTGTGACACTTTTTTGCAGCCAAGGTGGGCAAAGGGGCACATATTCCAAAGTGCACCTTTCGGATTTCGCAGGCCATTTTTTACACATTTTGATTGCAAGGTACTTCTTACACATTTGGGCCCCTAAATTGCTAGGGCAGTATAACTACGCCACAAGTGACCCCATTTTGGAAAGAAGACACCCCAAGGTATTCCGTGAGGGGCACGGCGAGTTCCTAGAATTTTTTATTTTTTGTCACAAGTTAGCGGAAAATGATGATTTTTCTTTTTTTTTCTTTTTTCCTTACAAAGTCTCATATTCCACTAACTTGCGACAAAAAATAAAAAATTCTAGGAACTCGCCGTGCCCCTCACGGAATACCTTGGGGTGTCTTCTTTCCAAAATGGGGTCACTTGTGGCGTAGTTATACTGCCCTGGCAATTTAGGGGCCCAAATGTGTAAGAAGTACCTTGCAATCAAAATGTGTAAAAAATGGCCTGCGAAATCCGAAAGGTGCACTTTGGAATATGTGCCCCTTTGCCCACCTTGGCTGCAAAAAAGTGTCACACATCTGGTATCGCCGTACTCAGGAGAAGTTGGGGAATGTGTTTTGGGGTGTCATTTTACATATACCCATGCTGGGTGAGAAAAATATCTTGGTCAAATGCCAACTTTGTATAAAAAAATTGGAAAAGTTGTCTTTTGCCAAGATATTTCTCTCACCCAGCATGGGTATATGTAAAATGACACCCAAAAACACATTCCCCAACTTCTCCTGAGTACGGTGATACCAGATGTGTGACACTTTTTTGCAGCCAAGGTGGGCAAAGGGGCACATATTCCAAAGTGCACCTTTCGGATTTCACCGGTCATTTTTTACACATTTCGATTGCAAAGTTCTTCTCACACATTTGGGCCCCTAAATTGCCAGGGCAGTATAACTACCCCACAAGTGACCCCATTTTGGAAAGAAGACACCCCAAGGTATTCCGTGAGGGGCATGGCGAGTTCCTAGAATTTTTATTTTTTGTCGCAAGTTAGTGGAATATGAGACTTTGTAAGAAAAAATAAAAATAAAAATCATCATCATTTTCCGCTAACTTGTGACAAAAAATAAAAAGTTCTATGAACTCACTATGCCCATCAGCGAATACCTTAGGGTGTCTACTTTCCGAAATGGGGTCATTTGTGGGGTTTTTCTACTGTCTGGGCATTGTAGAACCTCAGGAATCATGACAGGTGCTCAGAAAGTCAGAGCTGCTTCAAAAAGCGGAAATTCACATTTTTGTACCATAGTTTGTAAACGCTATAACTTTTACCCAAACCATTTTTTTTTTTGCCCAAACATTAGTTTTTTTATCAAAGACATGTAGAACTATAAATTTAGCGAAAAATTTATATATGGATGTCGTTTTTTTTGCAAAATTTTACAGCTGAAAGTGAAAAATGTCATTTTTTTGCAAAAAAATCGTTACATTTCGATTAATAACAAAAAAAGTAAAAATGTCAGCAGCAATAAAATACCACCAAATGAAAGCTCTATTAGTGAGAAGAAAAGGAGGTAAAATTCATTTGGGTGGTAAGTTGCATGACCGAGCGATAAACGGTGAAAGTAGTGTAGTGCCGAAGTGTAAAAAGTGCTCTGGTCATGAAGGGGGTTTCAGCTAGCGGGGCTGAAGTGGTTAAACCACCATATATGCAAAATTGATAACATTTGTAATTTATGACTAAAACACTCTAGTAGTTCAGTCCTTAAATATAATTCCAATTGAAAACTTTTTATGTTTTGCATGATATAATAAAGAATTATTATTAATATTTAATCTTAAAAACAATCCTTTTAATGATGGGGCTGCTTTGGGAATAGCTCAAGAGTTTATTTCTGTGTAAGCTGCCATGCTGGAAGCCACGCCCTATTTCTGATAGACACGCCTATTTGCCTATAAGCTATGCCCCTGTGCCAGTGAGGTGACACATAATGAGGTGTAAGGCATCTATGCCATTTTATTTCTATTTTTTGTGCAAACTGAGCCAGTAAGGGAAACTGCACATGATGCAGATTACATGTGGTTTTTCCGTGTGGATTTGCTTGCAGAAAAAACACAGTTTATTACAGCTCCAGAAAAGTGTATGAAATTACCTTAGCTTGCTTTTTTCTTCCATGTGGATTTTGAAATCTGTAGCATGTTGATTGTTTTGTGTAATACCCCAGAGTGGTATTACCATTTCTGCACTCCGCTACTGTCTCAAATGGTCTAACATTAATTCTATCTATGTATTTATTTCCAGGTCCTTTACAGTGTGCATTTCTAATATTGTTCTGAAACTGTTATGTTCATGTAATGTGCCTGGTCCACCAGTAGGTAGCAGCTGTAGGCAGAGCTATTCTTCGATAGAATGGAACTTACCATTACATTCTCCCCCCTTTGGGCAGAGGTGGCCGAGTCCTGTTTCCTACCAAAGGGAGAGGTTACAGTTCTAGTAAATTCCAGTTTAGACTGAATGCTGGAGCTGAGAGACATGAAAGATGTAGCAGGGAAGGGGAAAAAGCTCTCCGACCTCGATAGGAGTCTCTCCAAAGGGAAGTAGCTAGTAGAGACGCTTGACTCTTTGCTAATTTACTTACTGAGTGTCAGGAGTGGGACAACAGCCAAAGGCACTCAAATCCATGGATATCAGAACTGATCGAAAGTCCAGTAACCAGACCCAAGTCGAGTTTAGCACAGCAGAGAGAGAAAGCAGAGTTATCAAGTGTGTCTGCAAGTTTATGCCAAAGCCTGCTAAATCCAAGAGAAATTCTGAATATTGTTTGGGTGCACCGATGTTAATACACACTATGCCAGTATTTCCAAATTGATTAAATGTCCATAAATCAATGCTTGGCTGAGATTTTTGTCTAGCATATATCCTGGAGAGAGGAGCAAACTCTGTTGTTGGAAGTGCGGTTCTCCTGATGCAGGCCATTTTAATCTCTTCTGGGAATGTCCTATTATACATCAATTCTGGAGTGCAGTGTTGTTAGAACTAGAGAGGAAAACTAAAACTATAGTTAACCCTTCACTCGAAGCAGTTCTTTTTGATTTACCTATGTATGATGGAAATTCAAATAAACCAATACATCCTCTTTGTAAAAAAGGGTATATGTTAGGTAAAGTATTGATTGTGAGAAAATGGGGCTCAGCAACCTGCCCCGCTCTGTTGGAATGGAAAAGTTTTATGACTAGAATACGGGACTATGAAGCAATTTGCTATAAGGGGGAGAAGTGAAGGCGGTAATGGTAGTTGACCTGGGGTGACTGGTAGGGGAGGCTTTCCCCTCTCACGCCAACCCCCCCCTCCTACTGGGGGATTGCTCGGACTTTGGTGCCCTATTCGGTGACAGCCTGGGGTTGGGAGGGAATGGGGGGGAGGGTATTAATTAAAGACGTTTGTGTCTTAAATGTGGTATATTTTTGTTATATGATGTATTACATTGCTTTGTAAATATGTTTGTATGAATTTTCACACAAAAATTAAGGGAAAAAAATGCTTAGCTGAGATTGCAATGTCCTGTTCACACACACTTATTTCTGCAGTATAGCCGTCATTTACTCATTTTTAGATGTGCCGATCTATCAGAACGAGGTCCGGAGCAAGGCCCGATATCTGTTGTGGCAATTCTTACCTCCGTAGTTTGCTCTTATTGACAGGTATTGCAACTCTGCCTGTGTTACGTGTGTGGTGTAAAGGTCAAGCCGATGCCTCCAGTATGCTGAAGTATTGGGGACGGAGTTCCATGGACCTATTTGTGTTTCTCTCAGCTCTAGGTCCTGGAAATAGAGTCTTGAATGCACATGGAGCACTCCATTGCGTTATTTAAAACGGCAGAATTGGGTACTTGTGCATAGGGACCTATTCAATCCAGACGCGTATCGGAGCTATTGTAGTCTTGCTCCTTCTTCAGTGGTTAAGTCCACTATACCTCTAGTACCCTTAAATACCAAATCGAGCTGTATAAATTCAAGATGAATCAGAAACATGGAATGGATTTTTTTCTTTTTCTTTTTTATATTCAGCTTTCTATTCTTCTTTCCATTCTTCAGTTACAGTCTTTTGGCTTTATTTTGTGATGTTCTCTTAGTTAGATAATATCAAATCAGGTATAAAACATTAAAAAAAACATAAAAAATTATATTCAACTACATGCAGTTAGTGTGCGGTTTTGAACAATAATATGCGTTTTATTTACATAATCACTATTCTTTGCTTTCTTGTGATTTTGATATATACTACAGTCATAATAATATATGGTGTAAATATGATCATACATAATAAATATAGCGTATTTTATTATTTTCCTATTTTTCTACAGGTGTCTGTCTTCTAGGACTTAATTGATAGAAGCAGTATTAGTGAGGGGGGTCTCCCACCAAAGAAGGATCTGGGTGTCCAAAGACAACAAACCAGGATGCTTCTTCGGTGAAGGACACCCTCCCGAATCTACAGGAATCTGCAGATTTCCAAATCGGCATTGAGGCCTATGGGTAGGAGTGTGTTAAATTCAAAGATCCTCCTTGATTCCAATCTTGACATTCTGCTAATGTGATCGCCCCCCCCTCCAGTGTTTCTCCACTTTTTCAAACGCTGCAAATTTTACACCCATAGGATCTTGATTATAGAATGTTTTAAAGTGATTAGATAAGGAGTTCCTATCATACCCATTTTTGATATTGTTAATGTGCTCTGAATAAAAAATTTTGAGTGCCCTGTTAGTCCAGCCCACAGGACATGGACATTGGATAGTATAAATGACACCTGTAGAATTACAGGACACAAAATCCGTTATCTTGTGTGTATATGGGCTGGTGGTTGACTTGACCTTCTCTGTTTTTTTCGGGGGGGGGGGGGGGGGGGAATGATGCAAGCCTACAATTTGTGCATTTCCCATATCTATAGAAACCTGATATACCAGCCCATTTTTGGATAGACTGTTCATCTTTTGGGTATATCTTTATTGAGGGCACAATTTTAAGGCCTAAACTTGGGGCTCCTGTAAACGTTATATGCGGGGTGTTGGCCATTAGGAGGCCTATAGTTTTATCATTTAAGATATGATGGCAATATATTTTTATGATTTGTTTAATTTTTTTATGGTGCATATTGAAGAGTAAAATTAAACGTACCGTGTCATCATTTGGATCTTTTTATGTTATTTTATCTTTTTTAAAGAACGTGCGTCTGTACATGTTGCACACCTTTTCCAATGCTGTTTCTATTACTGTTGGTGAATATTTCTTAATAAGAAATTAGTTACTTATTAATTTGGCTACCTCTTCAAACTTATCTTGTTTCGTACAGTTACGTTTAATACGGCTTAATTGTCCCAGCGGTATATTGAGAAGCCACTGGGGGCAAATGACAGCCCGTATATAAAATGTAACTGTTTTTTGTTACAGGTTTATAAAACGTATTGCAGATTAGATGCTCATTTTCAGCTGAAATCTGGAGGTCCAAAAATTCAATAGATGATCTACTAATATTCAATGAAAATTTTAAATTATTATGTATTTATGTTAAGTTCTCCCAAAAATTTCTGGAGTTCATCTTCACTTTTTTGCCATATAAAAATTGCATCATCAATATAGTGTTGCCAGAGCACCAGGTCCATCCCCAGTTTGAGGGTGATGAATTCTTGTTCCCATTGAGCCATGAATAAGTTGGTGTAACTGGTGGCGAACCGGGTGCTCATGGCGGTTCCCTGTATTTGTAAATAAAACTGGAAATCTGGAATCACATGGAAAATAAGCATCTTAAAGTGGAATCTTTTATATTTGATGATTCAGAGCAGAGATCAATGTCAGATTTATTCAAGGAGTTGGAATTACTCACCCATAAGCAGTTAAGGCAACGATGGAAGAATAGGTCACTGAGACAGCATATACAACAAGGAAAAATACTGAAGGGGTTACTTTTATCTAAGACCCTAGCACAGGACTTATGTAATCCGGAATTTGAAGAAGAATGGGAATCCCTCTTCCGAACACAATCCATCGCATTGATGGAATTAACACCTTAACGACCCAGGACGAGAATGCTCGTCCTCAAACGCCGGCACTTAGCGCTCGAGGACGAGTGCTCTCGTCCTGCAGTCGTTCCTCCCTCCACGTGCGGTCCTCCCGGTCAGCAGCAGAGACCCGGCGGTTACTGACCGCCGGATCCCTGCTGCATCCACCAGCATCGGCGATAACGCCGATGCCGGTGGATTAATCCCTCATATGCCGCAGTCAGCACTGACAGCAGCATATGGGAGGCTTGCGCTCCCTCACCTGATGCATCGGGTCCCCGCTGTGCTGTGGCGGGGACTCGATGGTTGCCATGGCAGCCCCAAGCCATTCCAAGGCTTGGGGCCTGTTATGTACGGAAGCCTAAGAGGCCCAGCCTGAAATTAAAAGTTTCAAGTAAAAAAAAATAAAAGCGTCCTTTTCCCCCCAAAAATAGGGAAAATACATATAGACATATTAGGTATCGTTGCGTCCGTATTGACCGGCTCTATAAACATATCACATGACCTAACCCCTCAGATGAACACCGTAAAAAAATAAAAATTAAAAACTGTGCTAAAAAAAAACATTTGTCACCTTACATCACAAAAAGTACAACAGCAAGCGATCAAAAAGGCCTACGCCCACCAAAATAGTACCAATCTAACCGTCACCTCATCCCGCAAAAAATGAGCCCCTACTTGAGACAATCGCCCAAAAAATAAAAAAACTATGGCTCAGAATATGGAGACACTAAAACATATTTTTTTTTGTTTAAAAAAAGCTGTTATTGTGTAAAACTTACATCAATAAAAAAAGTATACATATTAGGTATCGCCGCGTCGTATCGACCGGCTCTATAAAAATATCACATGACCTAACCCCTCAGGTGAACACCGTAAAAAATAAAAACTGTGCTAAATAATCAATTTTTTTTCACTTTGGGCATTTATACACGCTGTGTACAAGTCGATGTTTGTAAGTAGAATAAATCTTACTGAATATTAAACATCCTGGGTATTGCACTGTTTTGCTTCTCCTGAAGGAGAAAAACTTTGGTCGGTATCGAGAGTGACATTGGGGATGTACCGGTGACATCGTGGAATCTCCATGGAATTTTCCTGTTAGTGAAACGCCTGCCTTTTGAAGCCCAGCGCGGACCCATATATATGTACTTTGGTTGTTTTCTGGAGAAGGGACTTACTCCAATTTTTGGGACTGCTGCTTAAACTGTTTCTGACACCACACAGAAACCATTCTTGTATCTTATACCCCAAAATAGTGCCAATCAAACCATCATCTCATCCCACAAAAAATGAGACCCTACCTAAGATAATCGCCCAAAAACTGACTATGGAGACACTAAAACATGATTTTTTTGTTTCAAAAATGAAATCATTTTGTAAAACTTACATAAATAAAAAAATTGTATACATATTAGGTATCGCCGAGTCCGTGACAACCTGCTCTATAAAAATACCACATGATCTCACCTGTCAGATGAATGTTGTAAATAACAAACAAAAAAAAGGTGCCAAAAAAGCTATTTCTTGTTACCTTGCCTCACAAAAAGTGCAATATAGAGCAACCAAAAATCCTATGTACCCTAAACTAGTACCAACAAAACTTCCATCCTATTCTGTAGTTTCTAAAATGGGGTCAATTTTTTGGAGTTTCTACTCTAGGGGTGCATCAGGGGGGCTTCAAATGGGACATGGTGTCAAAAAAACCAGTCTAGCAAAATTTGCCTTCCAAAAACCGTATGGCATTCCTTTCCTTCTGCGCCCTGCCGTGTGCCCGGACAGCGGTTTACGGCCACATATGGGGTGTTTCTGTAAACTACAGAATCAGGGCCATAAATAAGGAGTTTTGTTTGGCTATTAACCCTTGCTTTGTTACTGGAAAAAAAATATTAAAATGGAAAATCTGCCAAAAAAGTGAAATTTTTAAATTGTATCTCTATTTTCCATTAATTCTTGTGGAACACCTAAAGAGTTAACTATGTTTGTAAAATCAGTTTTGAATACCTTGAGGGGTGTAGTTTCTTAGATGGGGTAACTTTTATAGAGTTTCTACTCTAGGGGTGCATCAGGGGGGCTTCAAATGGGACATGGTGTAAAAAAAACAGTCTAGCAAAATCTGACTTCCAAAAACCGTATGGCATTCCTTTCCTTCTGTGCCCTGCCGTGTGCCCGTACAGCAGTTTACAACCACATATGGGGTGTTTCTGTAAACTACGGAATCAGGGCCATAAATAATGAGTTTTGTTTGGCTGTTAACCCTTGCTTTTTAATGGGAAAAAAAAGTATTAAAATGGAAAATCTGCCAAAAAAGTGAAATTTTGAAATTGTATCTCTATTTTCCATTAATTCTTGTGGAACACCTAAAGGGTTAACGATGTTTGTAAAATCAGTTTTGAATACATTGAGGGGTGTAGTTTCTAGAATGGGGTAATTTATGGGTGGTTTATATCTTGTAAGCTTCACAAAGTGACTTCAGACCTGAACTGGTCCTTAAAAAGTTGGTTTTTGAAAATTTCAGAGAAATTCAAGATTTACTTCTAAACTTCTAAGCCTTGTAACATCCGCAAAAAATAAAATGCCATTCCCAAAATGATCCAAACATGAAGTAGACATATGGGGAATGTAAAGTAATAACTATTTTTGCAGGTATTACTATGTATTATAGAAGTAGAGAAATTGAAACTTAAAAATTAGCAAATTTTTCCAAATTTTGGGTAAATTTGGTATTTTTTTATAAATAAAAATGAATTTTTTTTACTCCATTTTACCAGTGTCAAGAAGTACAATATGTGTCGAAAAAACAATCTCAGAATGGCCTGGATAAGTTAAAGCGTTTTAAAGTTATCACCACATAAAATGACACTGGTCAGATTTGCAAAAAATGGCCTGGTCCTTAAGGTGAAAATGAGCCCGGTCCTTATGGGGTTAATTATAAAAATGAGAACCCAGATATTGGAACAACTAACAATTCTAATTGATCAAATGAAAGAGAAGATAGATCAGTTACCTAAAAAGGACGAGTACTCCATATGGCAACAGAGACTCTGTAAAAGCTTAGACAAAACAGAGTCGGAAATTATCAATAAAAAAAATGAGGAAAATTAAAAACAATAAAAATAACGGACAAAGGGAACAAGTACAGACTGGTTAATATAATAAGAGAGAAAAGGATAACAGACATGAGATAAATAATAATGCACAAATCAAATTCAGATACGAGATAACAGAAAAACATTTTTTAGACCAAACTCCGCCACACCACAAATCACGATTGCGCCAGAGACCACCACAGTCACCAACACAACACGGAAATTAGCATCACCAATAACTCATCGTTACAACTTGAGACACAGACACAACAGCCAAGAACAACACAGAACACACTACTAGTGATGGCCTTTTGGTTCACCCGGCGGTCGGGTAATGGTGAACTTTGCGTGTTCGCGATCCACTGAACATGCAAACATATGCGCGCCATATTCTTTTACATTGCGCCGAACTTTGACCCATGACACATCCATCAGGTGGGACAGGACAGCCAATTGAGACGTTGAGGGTGGTCCCTGCGGTTGCTGCCTACTCCGAGATCTCTAATGTCAGTGGTGATGAAGGTGACGATGATGACGTGTCGATGGACGTAACATGGGTGCCCACAAGAGAGGAAGAGGAGGGGAGTTCAGAGGGAGAGACAGAGCAGCAGATAGGGAGGAGAAGGAGGAGAAGCAGGCAGAACTTGCAGTGCACAGGAGGCAAAAAGCAGACTGTAAATGTATCTGGAGCAAGCCATCCACCATGCACGGTCACATCTTGCGCTCCTAGGACACCAGCACATGGCGTCACAGCGTGGGCATTTTTTTACGTGTCAACTGCTGACAATACAGGGAGTGCAGAATTATTAGGCAAGTTGTATTTTTGAGGATTAATTTTATTATTGAACAACAACCATGTTCTCAATGAACCCAAAAAACTCATTAATATCAAAGCTGAATATTTTTGGAAGTAGTTTTTAGTTTGTTTTTAGTTTTAGCTATTTTAGGGGGATATCTGTGTGTGCAGGTGACTATTACTGTGCATAATTATTAGGCAACCTAACAAAAAACGAATATATACCCATTTCAATTATTTATTTTTACCAGTGAAACCAATATAACATCTCAACATTCACAAATATACATTTCTGACATTCAAAAACAAAACAAAAACAAATCAGTGACCAATATAGTCACCTTTCTTTGCAAGGACACTCAAAAGCCTGCCATCCATGGATTCTGTCAGTGTTTTGATCTGTTCACCATCAACATTGCGTGCAGCAGCAACCACAGCCTCCCAGACACTGTTCAGAGAGGTGTACTGTTTTCCCTCCTTGTAAATCTCACATTTAATGATGAACCACAGGTTCTCAATGGGGTTCAGATCAGGTGAACAAGGGGGCCATGTCATTAGATTTTCTTCTTTTATACCCTTTCTTGCCAGCCACGCTGTGGAGTATTTGGACGCGTGTGATGGAGCATTGTCCTGCATGAAAATCATGTTTTTCTTGAAGGATGCAGACTTCTTCCTGTACCACTGCTTGAAGAAGGTGTCTTCCAGAAACTGGCAGTAGGACTGGGAGTTGAGCTTGACTCCATCCTCAACCCGTAAAGGCCCCACAAGCTCATCTTTGATGATACCAGCCCAAACCAGTACTCCACCTCCACCTTGCTGGCGTCTGAGTCGGACTGGAGCTCTCTGCCCTTTACCAATCCAGCCACGGGCCCATCCATCTGGCCCATCAAGACTCACTCTGATTTCAGCAGTCCATAAAACTTTAGAAAAATCAGTCTTGAGATATTTCTTGGCCCAGTCTTGACGTTTCAGCTTGTGTGTCTTGTTCAGTGGTGGTCGTCTTTCAGCCTTTCTTACCTTGGCCATGTCTCTGAGTATTGCACACCTTGTGCTTTTGGGCACTCCAGTGATGTTGCAGCTCTGAAATATGGCCAAACTGGTGGCAAGTGGCCTCTTGGCAGCTGCACGCTTGACTTTTCTCAGTTCATGGGCAGTTATTTTGCGCTTTGGTTTTTCCACACGCTTCTTGCGACCCTGTTGACTATTTTGAATGAAACGCTTGATTGTTCGATGATCACGCTTCAGAAGCTTTGCAATTTTAAGAGTGCTGCATCCCTCTGCAAGATATCTCACTATTTTTGACTTTTCTGAGCCTGTCAAGTCCTTCTTTTGACCCATTTTGCCAAAGGAAAGGAAGTTGCCTAATAATTATGCACACCTGATATAGGGTGTTGATGTCATTAGACCACACCCCTTCTCATTACAGAGATGCACATCACCTAATATGCTTAATTGGTAGTAGGCTTTCGAGCCTATACAGCTTGGAGTAAGACAACATGCATAAAGAGGATGATGTGGTCAAAATACTCATTTGCCTAATAATTCTGCACTCCCTGTAGTGTTGCCATCTGCAGCCTGTGCTGTCAACGCATAAGTCGCGGTAAGCCCAACACTCACCTAGGGACAACTGCCTTAAGAAGGCACCTGGCCTCCCATCACCGAGCCCAGTAGAAGCAACGCCATCAGGACCCACAAAGCCACACTCCCGGCGCTCCACGTCCTGCCTCTTCTCTTATCTCCTCCCATTTGTCCTCCACTCCACCTTCCACCATGCCGTCATCGTGTTCATTTGGCACAAGACGTGCTTCCGTGGACCAAATGTTCGAGCGTAAAAAAATGATGACGCCGGATAATCCTCTTGCCTAACGGCTGACTGCTGGCTTGTCAGAACTTCTAGCCCGCCAACTACTGCCATATAAATTGGTGGACTCGGAGCCCTTTAGAAAATTTTTGCCCATTAGCACACCGCAATGGAAGGTCCCTGGAAGGAAATATTTCTCCCAGAAGGGCATCCCTTAACTATATGGCCACGTTCAGCGGCAAGTTAATTTGTCTCTGGCACACAGTGTCGGTGTCAAGATACATCTGACCACAGACATGTGGTCTAGCAAACACGGGCAGGGAAAGTACATAACTTTTACTGCCCACTGGGTGAACCTTCTGACGGCTGTCAAGCATTCAACCTGTGGCACCCGTGTGGATTTGGTGTTACCGCCACGGATTACATGCAGGCCGGCCTTTTCTTCTCTTCCTCCTACTCCATCCTCCGTCTCCTCCTCGGCTGACTCCTCCTTTTCCACTGCTACCGCCTCTTCCGCTGCGCCCCCAAGCTCCCCAGAACCAATTCGACATGCCAGGTGAGACATTGCCATGCTGTGCTGCGGCTATTGTGCCTGGAAGCCAAGAGCCACATCGGTCCTGCACTGCTTTAAGCTCTGCGGTCACAGGCCAATCAGTGGCTAACCCCGCTCAATTTTACAGTTGGTAAAGTGGTCTGCGACAACAGTGCCAATCAGCTGAGCGCGCTGAAACAGGGCAAACATGCGGTGCATGGTACACGTCCAGGAAAATCTCTGGCCATTTTAGATCTTACACGGCCATGGCTCACCTTGCTGATGTTCAGAGGTGACACCACTTGCAGGCTTTAAACTTTTCAGGGATCCCTGGTGTTGTCCGTGGCTGGGAGGAGAAGACCGAGGATGACATTCTCCTGGGCGATGAGCAGGAGCCAGGGCGCTCCACCACTTCCAAATTAGTGCAAATGGGGGCCTTCATGCTCCAGTGTTTGAAGAGGGATCCCCGTATAAAAAGCATAAAGGTCAAGGACCTGTAAAGGATGGCTACGTACTTAGACCCCCAGTACAAACACAAAATGGCGGACATGTTACCAGCATCACAGAGGGCTGTCAGAATGCAGCATTTCCAGGCCTTGCTGCGAGAGATGCTGCATTCTGCTGTTGCGGGCACTGGCAGAAGAATTTCCACCCACAGCGAAACAGTTGCGGGTACCAATCCTACTGCGCCTGCAAAAAGTGGGCGGTTTGAAGATGTGTTGGTCACTTCGGATATGAGATCATTCTTGCAGCCAACCCATCGACCTCCGCCCTCCAGATCCAGCCTCAGGGAATGCCTAGACTGACAGGTGTCCGACTACATCGGTTAAAGGTTGATGTGGATGCTCTGAGAAGCGAGGAACCCCTTGACTACTGGGTGTGCAGGCTTGACCTGTGGCCAGAGCTGCCACAATTTTCCATTAAATTCTTGGCTTGCTCCTCGTTGAGTGTCCTGTTCTAAAGTACGTTCAGTGCAGCAGGAGGGATCGTGACTGATAAGTGCACTCGCCTAGCTCACGACTACCTCACATTTGTGTGGACTACCTCACATTTTTGAAAATGAATGAGGCATGAATCTCGGAGGAATTCAACACCTGTGATGACCACGTGTAATTGAATTTCCTCATGCCAGCCTACACATTTGCCACCACCCAGAACAAAGAATGGTCCTTGCCTTATGCATATACAGCGGCATAAAAGGCCTTTTATGTCAGGTGAATGCCAAATTTTTGGGGGCCTGTACTGGCCGACAGTTACGTATTTATCCTGTGACCGCCTAATGTACCTCTAGCCACAGAATCCAAAGTTCTTTGCTGTCAGGTGAATGCCTATTGCCTAATTTTTGAGGCCGGCAGTGGCCGACAGTTAAATTTTTATCCTGTGACCGCCTAATGTACCTCCAGCCACAGAATCCAAAGTTCTTTGCTGTCAGGTGAATGCCTATTGCCTAATTTTTGAGGCCGGCAGTGGCCGACAGTTAAATTTTTTATCTCTAGCAACATAATCACACCCTTGTCTCACTCCTCTGCCTCTCAGTATGGTGGCGTATGAACCGCATTCACCATAAGTACCTTCTTATGTCACAGGGTCATGTGACTGTGCCCCCACCCCTTACTGTGCCCCTCACCCCGTACTGTGCCCCCTTATACCCTGCATTGTGCCCTCTTACCACACCCTGTGCAGTTCCCCTAGTTATTCCCTGTACTGTGCCCTCTTATACCCTTTTATCCGGTCACTGTATGGCTGTGTTTTCCGGTCACTGTACAGAGGTGTTATCTGGTCAATGTATGGCGGTGGTATCCAATAACTGGATGGCCATAACTGTATCCCTTTCCCTGCCCACGCCATCCTTTTTTAGACCTGGCATGAGAGGGAAAAATATGCAGATTGCGGTGCTAAGAACTTTTGCGCCACAATCAGTGTCAGAAATATGCCTAACATAGACATATTTCTATATAATAAATGACCACCTAATTGTATTATTATTCGGGGGTAGGGCTAATATCTTTATATTATATAGATTCTAGTGTAACTTACTGTGCCCTGTATTTTCCAGTAGAAAAGTATCCTTGGGAAACAGGACTCTGTCAGTACATGGCGGCCTCCCCTCTCTGCCACGTTGCTCCGTTGTGTACTGGTGCTTATTCTGACACTAGGGCTGGGTTCACATCCTATTTTTGACATCTATTTAATGCATACCAAAAATTTATGCGTTAACAGATGCCTCAGACTGATGCCGTACAGTGGCGTCCGTTCACCATACAGTTCCATGGTAGAAATTTTTTTTACGTTAACATATGCATTTTTTTTTGGAGTGCTGCACATTTGTATACCTCAAACCGATAGGAAATAAAAAATTTCTAGGCTCCAGCAGGAATTTTTGCCAATGATCCCACTCTGGTATATCACTGTCCATGTTGTGGGACTATTTGTGTACTTCTAGAAAGTGTTTGCTGGCTGCAAATATGACCCGAAGGTTTTTCAGGTTTGCCTGCCGTTAAAGTGAAAGGGGCTCGCCGCGAACGCTTTTTTTGGGAACATTTGATCGCGAACGCGAGTTCGCAAATCGTCACGGCCGATGTTCATCCATCACTACACACTACCAACACACGACACCACAATCACGGGTAGTAGGTTATCACTTGTTACTGAATTTCCCCCAGAGATACCAACACAAAGCACAAACACACAGAGACAGAGAAAATCAGAAACATATGGGGAAAATAACTCAATAATTAATTTGAGCTCTATGACACTAACTGAAGCACAAGTTTATTTGTTAAATAAAGGATAAAAATTTGCACCAACCAACAAATTATACAAATTTGACCCATATAGGGGTACAGAGGTTTATCAGAAAACTCTGCTTTAAAAAATATTATATGAAGAATCCAGTCACAAGGGAAGAACACACAGTTGACACAGATAAGTATCAACACACTGGACTGAAGAACAAGTATACAAAATACCAGTGCCAGGAAATTGCCACATTTTGACAATCTGTAGAGTATGATATTTGAAGAATAAATGATAGGTGTACTAAATATAATCTAACCAGACAAGAGATTCAAGCTATCAAACAGCTACAAACAGAAAAAACATATAGTTATACGTCTCGCTGACAAGGGGGGGGAGCAATCGTCATTTTAGAAGCAGAAAAATATAGTAGAGAATACAGGAAGCATTTAGAAGATGAAACGACGTATAAGAAGTTAAAGAAAGATCCAACACAAGAATTTTACTCAGAATTAGTACAATACGGCAATAAAGGTTTGGAAAGGGGAATTATATCAGAACAAGAACAGAAATTTATACTGAACACACAGCAAAAATTGCCCGTATTTTACTGTATCCCCAAAATACACAAGAACCAAACTGAACCACCTGGGCGCCCAATAATTTCAGGAATAGGTTCTCTCACTTCAAATTTGTCCCAATATATCGATAAGTTTTTGCAACCGACTGTCAAAAAGACACAGGCATATATCAAGGACACCACCCAGATTGTTCAAATTATTGAAAATCTTGAGTTAAAATCCCAATGGATTATGGGTACACTTGTTGTACAATCTTTATATACAGTTATTGACCATAGTCAGGGAACTGAAGCTATGAAACAGCAACTACAAAAGAGTAGTCAATTACCCATGGAACAAATTGAATATATAGCGGAAGGAGTTCGGTTTATATTAAACCACAATTATTTTTACTTTGAGTTTTATTTACAAATACAGGGCACCACCATGGGCACCAGGTTCGCCCCAAGTTACGCCAACTTATTCATGGCTCAATGAGAACATGAATTCATCACCCCAAACTGGGGACAGACCTGGTGCTCTGGCATCGCTATATTGATGATGTAATTTTCATATAGCAAAAAAGTGAAGATGAACTCCAGAAATTTTTGGGAGAACTTAACGTAAATACATATAATTTAAAATTTTCATCGAATATTAGTAACATAGTATATAAGGCCAAAAAAAGACATTTGTCCATCCAGTTTGGCTTGTTATCCTGCAAGTTGATCCAGAGGAAGGAAAAAAAAAACTGTGAGGTAGAAGCCAATTTTCCCCACTTTAGGGAAATAAAAAATTCCTTCCCGACTCCAATCAGGCAATCAGACTAACTCCCTGGATCTAGTGGCTATAACCTGTAATATTATTACGCTCCAGAAATACATCCGGGCCCCTCTTGAATTCCGTTATTGTACTCACCATCACCACCTCCTCAGGCAGAGAGATCCATAGTCTCACTGCTCTTACCGTAAAGAATCCCTTTCTATGTTTGTGTACAAACCTTTCCTCCAGACGCAGAGGCTGTCCCCTCATCACAGTCACAGTCCTGGGGATAAATAGATGATGGGATAGATCTCTGTACTGACCCCTGATATATTTATACATATTCATTAGATCTCCCCTCAGTCGTCATTTTTCTAAGGTGAATAACCCTAATTTTGATAATCTTTCAGGGTACTGTAGCTGCCCCATTCCAGTTATTACTTTAGTTGCCCTCCTCTGGACCCTCTCCAGCTCTGCTATGTCTGCCTTGTCTACAGGAGCCCAGAACTGTACACAGTACTCCATGTGTGGTCTGACTAGCGATGTAGGACTATGTTCTTATCACGGGCATCTATGCCCCTTTTGATGCAACCCATTATCTTATTGGCCTTGGCAGCAGCTGCCTGACACTGTTTATTGCAGCTTAGTTTACTGTTTATTAAAATTCCTAGATCCTTTTCCATGTCAGTGTTACCGAGTGTTTTACCATTTAATATGTACGGGTGACTTGCATTATTCCTTCCCATGTGCATAACTTTACATTTGTCAGTGTTAATGTTTATCTGCCAATTATCTGCCCAAGCCTCCAATCTATCCAGATCCCTTTGTAGCAGTATACTGTCCTCTTCAGTGTTAATTACTTTACACAGTTTAGTGCGAAAATTGATACTTTACTGTGCAAGCCTTCTACAAGATCATTAATAAATATATTGAAGAGAATAGGGCCCAATACTGACCCCTGAGGTACTCCACTAGTGACAGTGACCCGATCGGAGTGTGTACCGTTAATAACCACCCTCTGTTTTCTATCATTAAGCCAGTTACTTACCCACTTACAGACGTTTTCTCCCAGTCCGAGAATTCTATTAAATTTTTGGACCTCCAGATTTCAGCTGAAAATGAGATACTAATCTGCAATACATTTTATAAACCTGTAACAAAAAACTGTTATGTTTTATATACGAGCTGTCATTTGCCCCAGTGGAGGTTTGAGCTCCGGTATGAGAGTATGGGAACGCAACTAAACGGAACGAAATGCATTTTGGACCATTCCGTTCTGTTCAGTTCACTTTTGTCCCCATTGACAATGAATGGGGACAAAACGAAGCGTTTTTTTTTCCGGTATTGAGCCCCTATGATGGATCTCAATACCAAAAAACTCAAATGCTAATGTGAAAGTAGCCTGAGGCCCCTTTGACACGAGCGAGTTTTCCACACGGGAGGAGCCCTTTTTCCTCAGGAGTCTATATATATTTTACAGTTCCAGATGGAGTCAAGAATAAGAACTGCTTAGGTTAAAACGCGTAGACTGTACGAATTTTTATCACTGCAATAAAAGAGCCGACAGGTGAAACTTGTAAAATAAATGTGTTTCACTTGTCAGAGACATGAAGTCGATTGTCTTTTTGCAAAACTCTGGAAAAAATACCTTGTCTTCTAATTAATGAGGTTTTGATGCGGCTCAACTGCTATGTGTGAATATACCCTTAGGTGACATGGTGCACTTGTGCCACTTATTTTTGCAGTGTGTCTGAAAACCATACAGCATTAAGTGCCTGATAGGTGTGGCCACCTCTTCATTCACTGTGGCTGCAAGATGGGGCCTTGTTCTTGAAAAAGTTGCAGCTCCTAGTAGTGAAACCTGGACCTATCACCATGTATGGTATATCTTATGGAAATGCAATGAATGTCATGATGGGAATAATCCTTTAATGTATGCCAGAAAACATGAATAATATACAGATGTAGCAGGGGTAATACACACACTCTTAACTCAAATTTCTTAACTCATTGCGCTTGAAACAAAAGCCATTAAAAAGCAATTGCTTAACACATTTAGTTGCATTTAGTTTAGATAACATGTCTCATAAATCATGTGTGTTAACCCTGCTACATCCGTACAAGTGCTTCACATGATGGAAACCACCGGAGTCCAACAGAACTCACTGACTTGGAGTGTCCATCATGTCCAATCGTGTTCTTGTAACTTTATGAGGGAGAACAGCGTTGCTTTTGCTATGTGACTAGAGCCTTACATGGTGTGATGAATACCACACCTCGTGCCCGCTTGACGTCAACTACGTCGAGCTCACGAGAGCTGGTATGGTCAAGGGGCCACCAAAAACGTGAAGTTACGCCCTCCAGAGGAGCACGTAAGGTCAGGCTGGTATAGTTTACACACACACCTCCTGTCCACGCGGGCACAGAGAGGCAACAAGCTGAGAGAGCCTTTTCACTGCCGCAGTGAAAACAGCACGCCCTCAGCCCGGGTAACTGCCACCAGTTCTCGTTTGATATAAGCCCGGTCCGCTAACGGGATTATATAGGGTCAGAAACCAACCCGCGGTAGCTTATAACTAGGCCAAAACACGGACGTGGGGATTCGTGATCGAGATACAAGAAAGCACAAGATTAAATTATAGATTTAATCGCCGTATGGGCACACTAGATTCAACACAATATACACAGACAATATATACAGTGGTCTGAGGTTACAGATACAGGTTATATGGTTACAACAGGGTTAAGCAGTTTAACAGTCAGTTACCGAGTATGATGAAAGTTCCTTTGAGATGTTCTTTGCTTGAGTCCACATGAAGGGCATTGATCTCAGCTATTTCCTGGGTCCCTCTAAACACTTGTGTAGGATGTGACCCCTCTTCAGAGAAAGACCCGCCTACTTGCTGGCACCAGACTTTTAACCTGTAGCCAGCCCCTCCCCTCCCGGCCTCAGGGAGGGGTCCACTCCCCTTCTTCTGGGCTGGCAGCAAATGACCCACAAAACCCTTTAGGGTTCATAGCTCCAGACCAGAGGGTCACAGGGAGATGGTTCTGAGACCAATGGACCTGCCTGGGTTCCGGCTACAAGTAGAGCCCAAACCTGGTACTGTTATGTGGTTTCTATGGGGAGATATGGATATCTCCCTACCCCGACCTCGTCCCAGTACACAAAGACCATGGGAGCGTACCTCGTGGCCACCGGGACACAAATATGTATCCGGTTTGCACCTGCGATGGCCAGGCGATTCATAATTACTTATGAAAGGTAGGTGCCAACATGTCTGGGAGGTCTCATTGATCCTGGGCAAGGGCGGATACCCCATGCTGAGGGTTTTTTCTGCAGGATTCAGTTGGCTCCAAACTGGTGCACGGAAGTGTGACCTTCTCCTTGAAGCCTGGACCCCCTGGGGGCTTTGAAGCAGGGCCCTCCTGTGGAGTTCCCTACCTCCGCTATCTGTCAGCAAATGGGGGTGTGAGGACATGTCTGACAGTAAATATTAATCCATATTCCTCACACATGGTATTTCAATGTCTCTAATGTCTTGGCTTGTGAGAGTTGTAGATATATATATCTATAATACATTGTTGTCTTTAAAAGGAGTGAGAGATACTATAAAACAATGGCGGACAATGCACTTAAGAAGTCCAGGAAGAGACACCACTGCTGCCCCGACTTACCAGCCAAGCAGCGTCTGATTGACCCTGCACAATCATCTCAGAGGCGTGTTGTGCTCTACACCCCGTCCAGTGAGCTTCTGAGGTGCCTCGGACTCTTTCTACGTCGGAGGTGCTATAAGCTTGATCTTTCCCCTACACAGGTTAAAGAGGACCTTTCACTACTCTACAAACGAAAAACTAACTATACCTGTGGGCAGAGCGGCGCCCAGGGGTCCCCCTGCACTTACTAGTAAGTCTGGGCGCCGCTCCGTTCGCCCAGTATAGGCTCCGGTGTCTGCGCTCCCTCTGACTGATTTCTTGTAGGAGGCGTGTCCCATGCTGCACTGCTGGCCAATCGCAGCGCACAGCTCATAGCCTGGCTATGAGCTGTGCGCTGCGATTGGCCAGCAGTGCAGCAAGGGACACGCCTTCTACAAGAAATCAGTCAGAGGGAGCGCAGACACCGGAGCCTATACCGGGCGAACGGAGCGGCGCCCAGACTTACTAGTAAGTGCAGGGGGACCCCTGGGCGCCGCTCTGCCCACAGGTATAGTTAGTTTTTCGTTTGTAGAGTAGTGAAAGGTCCTCTTTAAAGAATGGCTAATATACAGTCAGGTCCATAAATATTGGGACATCAACACAATTCTAACATGTTTGCCTCTATGCACCACCACAATGGATTTGAAATGAAACAAACAAGATGTGCTTTAATTGGAGACTGTCAGCTTTAATTTGAGGGTATTTTCATCCAAATCAGGTGAACGGTGTAGGAATAACAACAGTTTGCATATGTGCCTCCCACTTGTTAAGGGATCAAAAGTAATGGGACAGAATAATAATCATAAATCAAACTTTCACTTTTTAATACTTGGTTTCAAATCCTTTGCAGTCTATTACAGCAGTGTTTCCCAACCAGTGTGCCTCCAGCTGATGCAAAACTATAACTCCCAGCATGCCCGCACAGCCAACGGCTGTGGCCCCCTCACAGCATACCGTACATTGTATGGTGGTGTGCTTGATATTGTTGTCCAGATCCTTTACTTGACTTGAATATGACTGAGCTACACACAGTTTATATGACTAATGGACATCACTGGTCTAGAAAGAAGCTGCGGCACTTACCACCTTTATTTCTGGTTTATTTCCGATATTGGTTACCTACCATATGGACATCTATTTCAGGGTTCTTTCCCCTTGTAAGTAAGGAGCATGGTACTGAATTAAATGCCACAGCTTTGAGGCTCTACTGCTTCTCAATGAGGAGATCGGGGTGTTGTCTCACAGTCCTTATAACAAATGCATTGACATCAAAGGGTATTTTTTTTGTTTACTTTTAAGCCTAACTTTTACTGTGATTCAATATTGTCACACAATAAAGCAAGTACAAATGGGTGAGTACTAGAGATAGCGAATTTCCCAAAATATGTTTCTAGTCCAGTTAGGTTCAATCGCCTATCAGATTGGGCCACCGATGCCAACTCTGCGCTTTCAGCAGTGGACCGGGTGGAAGATAATGTGAAGGAACTAGAGGCACTCTCAGCCATCCAATCTACTACTGCCTGCACTTATTCTCCCCTCACCATCATTTGAGCGGTATTCGGGCCTACAAAATGTCGCATTAATGTCCTTTTGCCTGCGTGCACCAGAGGAAGGTGTTTCATTTGGGCTCATAGATGGAACAGATCAACAACGTCCTCTCCCTGCAGCAGGAGCTCCACCACCCACACCAGCACCACAACCACGGCCACGTCCCCTAGTTGATGCTCTCCTCATTTTGTTACAGTCACCCAGAAAATTGCCTGACAGACAAGCAATTGTATATCTGTGTCACGGATGCAAAGGAGGTGTTTAGCACAAAAAAAAATTAATAAAACAATTTTTTATAAAAAAAATAATAATAGTTTGGTCACACAGACCAAATTAACAGTCTGAATAAATATTATATATCCCTGTGACAGTGGCAAGTACAGTTTTTTGCAACCAAAAAAAAGGTGAGTTACACTGACCCAATTAAATGGCTGAATAAGGCCTCATGCACACAGCCGCTGTTTAGGTCCGCATCCTAGCTGCTGTTTTGATGCCGTTTTGAAGGTCTAGTGGGAGTCTGGAGGTCTGATATGTGGGTCTGGAGGTCTGATTTGGGGGTCTGGAGGTCTGACTGGGGGGTCTGGAGGTCTGACTGGGTGTCTGGAGAGGTCTAATGGGAGTCTGAAGAGGTATAATGGGGGTCTGATTGGGGGTCTGTAGGTCTGATTGGGGGCCTGGAGGTCTAATGGGTGTCAGATATGGAGGTCTAGTGGGATTTGGAGGTCTAATGGGGGTCTGGAGGTCTGATATGGGGTCTGGTCTGAGGTCTGATATGTGGGTCTGGAAGTCTGATATGGGGGTCTGGAGGTCTAATGGGGGTCTTATCTGAGGTCTGATATTGGGTTGTTACAGAAGGACAATATTTTGTATACAATTTTCAATGATATAGTACTGTTGAAAGACAAAGAGTAATGAAAAAAAAATCAGAGCAGCCTGGGCACCTACACACAGAACGCCGCCCCTGGGTACTTGCGAGCCCTCATTTGCACATGGATTAAAGTGCGTTTTTCCTGCTGGTTAAACCCAGAAGAAAATTATAAAGGTACGATTTGAATCATGGATAGGTGTGCTAGAGAGCCATATAAATGGTGTACAATGTCATATTTTGGTGACAGACTCCCTTTAATGTTGCAGCCTATGCTGCATCTGTTAGTGTGACATACAAGCTAGAAATAATGCAATAATATTCTGGGTTTAAAAAAAACACCCATTTTTGGCAATATCCTACATCTGGTGCCTTTGCAGCATTTGTCAGTGTGAAAGACAAGCTTGAAATACTTCAATAATTTTCTGGTTTTAAAAAAACACCAATTTCTGGCAATACCCTACATCTGGTGCCTTTGCAGCATTTGTCAGTGTGAGATACACGCATTAGATACTGGTGTTCTATTCTGTTATAAAAAAATACCCATTTTGGGCAAAAAACTAAATTTGCAGCCTTTGCTGCATCAGTCAGAGTAAGATACACGCGTTAGATACTGGTGAATTATTCTGTTATTAAAAAAACACCCATTTTTGGCAAAATAATAAATCTGCGGCCTTTGCTGCATCTGTCAGTGTGAGATACAAGCGAGAAATACTGCAATAATATTCTGAGTTTAAAAAACACCCATTTTGGGCAAAAAACTAAATTTGCAGCCTTTGCTGCATCTGTCTGTACACGCGTTAGATACTGCTGTTCTATTCTGTTATAAAAAAATACACCCATTTAGGGCCAGATCCTAAATTTGAGAAATATGAGGAGAGCATCAAATAAGGGATGTGGCCCTGGTCGTGTTTTTGCTGGTGGAGCTCCTGTTGCAGGGAGAGGATGTGCCAGTAGGCAACAGGTGCGAGTAGGCAACAGAACCTTCAGCGTTATTTGGTCAGGCCTAATGAGGCTCTACGAAAGGTGAGTCCAGAACAAGTACAGGCGATAGTAGATTGGGTTGCTGACAGTGCCTCCAGTTCCTTTACATTGTCTCCCACCCTGTCTCCTGCTGAAAGATCAGAGTTGGCACCTGCAGCCAATGTCCATCAGTCTTTCACCTCGACCCCTTGCAAATTAGCCAAGCAGTCTGAGCGCCAAGTCATGCAGCAGTCTCCTCTGCTTTTTGATGACTCTGCTAGCAGGGTTTCCCAGGGCCATCCACCTAGCCCTGCCCCAGAAGTGGAAGAGATTGAGTGCATCGATGCCCAGCCACTTACGTTTCAAGATTAGTACATGGGAGGACCACCGCAGCACGTCTTGGATGATGACGAAACACAGGTGCCAACTGCTGTAGCTTTTGAAAGTGTGCAGACTGACAAGGAGGGCAGGGGTGAAGACTGGGTGGAAGATGATGTGGAGGACGATAAGGTCCTAGACCCCACATGGAATCAAGGTCATGCGAGTGACCTGTGTAGTTCGGAGGAAGAGGCGGTGGTCGCACAGAGCCACCAGCAAAGCAGAAGAGGGAGCAGGGTGCAAAAGCGGAGCGGCTGTCCCCTAGACAGTACGCCTGCTACCGACCACACCAAAGCCAGCTACAAGGAGATCCCTGGCGTGGCAGTTCTTCAGACAATGTGCTGACAACCAGACATGAGTGGTTTTGACGCTGTGCAATCAGAGCCTGAAGCGAGACATAAACGCTCTCAACCTGAGCATAACCTGCATGACCAGGCATCTAAATGCAAAGCACGAGCTGCAGTGGAGTAGACACCTCAAAAACCAAGAAAGGTCTCTGGCTACTCCTGCTTCCTCTTCTGCTGCAGTCTCGGCCTCTTCATCCACCTCTGGAGTGACAGTGCCACCTGCCACCCCGCAAACAGAGGATCTGCCAGCAACACCACCACCTGGGTCACCAAGCATCTCCACAATGTCCCATGGAAGCGTTCAGCTCTCCATCTCCCAAACACTGGAGCGGAAGAGGAAGTACCCCCCCTACCCACCCACGATCTCTAGCCCTGAATGCCAACATTTTAAAATGACTGGCCTTTGAAATGCTGTCATTCCGTCTGGTGGTGACGGAGAGTTTTAAAAGCCTTATGGCGGTGGCTGTCCTACATTACGTCCTGCCCAGCTGCCACTACTTTTCCAGGCGTGCCATCCCTTCCCTGCACAACCAAGTGGGGAAAAAAGTCAGGTATGCACTGCGCAACGCCATCTCTGGCAAGGTCCATCTAACTAAGGATACGTGGACCAGTAAGCGCGGTCAGGGATGTTATATCTCCCTAACAGCACACTGGGCAAATGCAGTCGCGGCTGGGCCTGAGGCGGATAGCAGTTTGGCGCATGTCCTTCCACCACCAAGGATTGCAGGGCGCTTCAATTAGCCTCCTGTTGCTTCCTCCTCCTCCTCCGCTTCCTCATCCTCTACCGGCTCCTCATCCAGGCAGTGTAACACCTTCATGCACATCCCATGTCTGGCGCATGTGCTGAATTTGGCGGTGCAGAGGTTCCTTAAAAATGACCCCGATATGTCAGATCTCCCGCATAAAGTTCAAGCCTTCTGTGCGCGCTTTTGGCGTTCTCACCCTGCTGCTGCTCGCCTGTCAGCACTGCAGCGTATCTTCGGACTTCCCGCTCACCGCCTCATATGTGACTTGCCTACAAGGTGGAACTCCACCTTGCACACGCTGGCCAGACTGTGTGAGCAGCAGCAGGCGATAGTGGAGTTTCAGCTGCAGCACGCACGGGGGAGTCGCTCAGCGGAACACCACTTCACCTCCAATGAGTAGGCCTCCATGCTAGACCTGTGTGCCTTGTTGCGCTGTTTCGAGTACTCCACCAACATGGCCAGTGCCGATGACGCAGATCTCAGTGTTACTATCTCACTTCTATGCCTCCTTGAAAATACGCTTCTGGAGATGATGGAAGAGGATGTGGCACAGAAGGAGGAAGAGGGATCGTTTCATAGGGTTTCCGGCCAGTCATTCACCAGTGGCTCCGAGGGTGGGTTCCTGCACCCACAAACGCCAAGTACACAATTGTCCAGCCAGGGCACAGTTCTGGAGGAAGATGAGGTGGAGGATGAGGAGGAGGATATGGAGGAGAAGGAACCATGTTCACAGCAGGGTGGCCCCCAAACCAGCTCATGGCCATCACTAGTGCGTGGCTGGGGGGATACAGAAGACACAGACAATACACCTCCTACAGAGGACAGCTTTTAGTTGCCTCTGGGCAGCCTGGCACACCTGAGCGGTCACATGCTGCATTGTCTCTGCAACGACCACTGAGTTGGCCACATTCTAACTTGTGCTGATTACTGGGTGGCCACGCTGCTGTATCCCCATTACAAGGACAACATACCGTCCTTAATTCCGCCACTGGAGGGTGATAGTAGATTGCGTGAGTACAAGCGCACGCTGGTAGACGCGCTGATGGTGACATTCACACCTGACAGCGGGGGCACAGTGGAATCACAAGGCTAAGGCAGAGGAGGAGGAAGAGGTCGCCAACGCAGCTGGGGCACCACTAGCACCTCAGAAGGCAGGGTTAGCATGGCCGAAATGTGGAAAAGCATTGTCAGCACGCCACAACAACCAACACCACCAGCTGATATGGAACGCCTTAGCAGGAAGCAGCATATCACCAACATGGCGGAGTAGTATGTGTGCACGCGCCTTCACGTACTGAATGACGGGTCTGCCCCCTTCAACTTCTGGGTCTGCAAATTGGGCACATGGCCTGAGCTTGCCCTTTATGCCTTGGAGGCAATAGTCTGCCCTGCAGCCAGTGTATTGTCTGAACATGTGTTTAGCATGGCAGGAGGGGGTTATCACAGACAAGCGCAGCTGCCTGTCCACAGCCAATGTGGACAAGCTCACTTTCATTCAAAATAAACCAGGCATGGATACCACAGGACTTGTTCGTACCTTGTGCAGAATAGACATGTATACTGGTCTTACCCAGCCATTGTTATACTACAGCGCAATCGATCATTGTTGTATTTTTGATATTTCCCACTCTTTTGGAGTGTACTTTAATAAAAAATAAAAAAATACATTCAAACCAAAAACCAGTGTTGGCTACCTCCACCGCCGCTACCGCCTACACCGCTACGTCCACCGCCTAATCAAACTCCTACTCCATATGGACCTCTACCTCATAAATAAAGATAATTTATTTTAATTTATGTCATTTCACTAATTTGTCTGTTACATTTTCAGGTGAAATTCACCAATTTTTGGGTGTGATATACCACTGCTATACCTAGTAGACAGGTAACATTTCACTAATTTGTCTGTTACATATTCGGGTGAAATTCACCAGTTTTTGGGTGTGATATACCCCTGCTGTACCTAGTAGAGAGGTAAAAACATTTCACTAATTTGTCTGTTACATTCTTAGGTGACATTTCACAATTTTTGCTGTCATTATACCCTTGCTCTGCATAGGTGACAGTGACATAAATTTCAAAAAATCATCTGTTACATTGTCAGGTGACAATTTACCAATTTTGCCATATACAAACCCCTACTCTGCATAGGTGACAGGGAATAACATTTCAATACAATACAATTCTTCTTTAATTGGCGCGCGTCCCTTTTATTTAATGCTTAAACTTTAACAATTTGTCCCACATTTGCGCTTTAATAATTTGTCCCACTTTTCCGCTTGATCATATTTATTTTCAAACAATCAACCTCCCTTAGTTGTGGTATCCATTTCTCGCGCTCCCTCTCTGGCGTTGAACCCTTTTTCGCCGCTAACCGTGATCCCCATGGTAGGCTCAGAAAAGAACAATGAAAGTTGATAGAGCAGATATCCAATTGGATCATGGACATCACGGGGACGTGCGACATGGTGAAGCAGTATGTGTGCACACGCCTACACGTACTGACTAATGGGTCTACCCCCTTCAACTTCTGGGTCTCCAAATTGAGCACATGGCCTGAGCTTGCCCTTTACGTCTTGGAGGTGCTGGCCTGCCCTGCGGCCAGTGTATTGTCTGAACGTGTGTTTAGAACGGCTGGAGGGGATTATCACAGGTTATATTTCCCAATGTTTTGGGGTGTACCCTAATTTGTTTTTTTAAATAAATTAATTTAAAACCTAAAAGCAGTGTAGGCTACCTCCTCCTCCTCCTCCACCGCTGCTTCCACCTACACTGCTACATCCACTGCCTCCTCAACATCCTACTCCATATGCACCTCATCCTCCTAGATCTAGATTATTATTATTTTTTACGTATTTTATGTTATTTGAAGTCATTTGCCTATCCACTTTTGTTTGTAGAACACTTGCCATGCTCTTAACCACATTTTGCTGGTATTTGCAGCCCTCTAGCCCTTTGTATTACTGATCTCTAATCATGTATTAATTCTGCCATTAGATATACCGTATATGAAGCATTTCTGAAAGCTTCTATGTCCTGCTCTATTATCTACTATTGTTCGGACATCAGTGACAGATGAGAGACCCTTTATTTGCTATATAGTGGTTGGATGTATTTTGCCTTTATTTCATTTTTACTACGATAACGGATGCATCCAGTGTTATGGTAGAGACGTCTATTAGAACATGATGTGTGCATGGGCTCTATGTGTGTACAAGGTTAGACCATCACTATCTTTACTCAGTCCACAGCTTTCCTATTTTGGGAGTGACATAAAATGACACAGCTTTGTCCTTAGGGATATTCCCATAAGAAACACTGATATCGTATCCACAGGATAGGTGCAATGCAGCAAAAAGTGATCGCAAACTCATATGTATCCGTAATGGCGCTATTGAATACCACAGCTTGTCCTGAGAAAACCAAGCCTCGCTCAGCTCCACCAAAAGACCAAAAACTTATGGCTCTCAGAAAATGGCTTTTCTTTAAAAGTGAATTTATTGTGCAAAAATATTAACATTATTGCGACCAAAGTAAGCCACATCCTGAAGGGGTTAAAAAGATTTCCAATTAAAGATGATAGCGTCACTTTAAGAAAAAAATAAAACTGCAGTAACTATGAGAGGTGATGTTGTCATAGCAACCAGTCTGTTCTATTATTGTGTATTTGGTTCTAGAACACGGACACCTAGAACGTATGTGAATTACATGCAGCTTTTCCTCACACGTCCCACATTACAAGTGAAGTGAACATTTACCTATCGATTACTGCGATATTACCGGAAGGAAATCTCTGGAAACAGATCTCCGGAGCTGAAACGGTAAAGTATAATAAGTGTAAAATAGCGTAATATATCTAATCAGAGACTGGGGGAAAGTTATTAAGACCCTTGTCTCATACACTAGTATTAATATGTAATGCGCTGTAGTGAGGAGCGCTACAGTTATTAACAGGCTTGTCTCTTTATAAATTTGGCGCATCTTTCTGACTACAATCCTGTCACGGACGGTGTACAGGAAACAAGGCAAAGCAACATGTATAAACGACTCGCTGGATCCAAAAACTAAGGAACCAAGGGAGACCCCTGCAGAAGACCTGGCACTTTCCCTGGCTGCTCAGCCTATGCAAAGATCCGAATGGTGGAGGTTTGCATATCCACGAACCTTGACTATAAAGCCCTGAGCACCCTACAATAGTGAGGGGACACGACCACCGGCTCCCTACACAAGATACGGAGGGAGTCAGGGTCACCTGGGATCCAGCAAACAGAAAATAACAGATAAAGGTACAACACTTAGCTTTGAAGCAAACAGGAGGACAGAGTCAGCGTGCACACACACTCCAGGAAGTAGTCTAAGCCGCCCAGAAAAGCCTTCTGGGGAAGAATTTAAAGGGAAGCAATTAGTCCAACACATGACAGCTTGAGAGAGGCTAACGAGAGGAGGAGCTGAATACCACAACACAGAAACTCAAGGAGGAGGTTCTGAAAGGCCTCTGTCAGAGCTTCTCAGCTGTCTGGTTGTGACAGTACCCCTCCCTCTACGAGTGGACTCCGGACACTCAGAACCCACCTTCTCAGGATGGGACCTATGGAAAGCCCTGATGAGACGAGAGGCCTTAATGTCCGTCACTGGGACCCACATCCTCTCCTCAGGACCATACCCCTCCCACTGAACAAGGTACTGAAGAGAACCGCGGACAAGACGAGAATCCACAATCCTAGAGACCTGAAATTCAAGATTCCCATCAACCATAATCGGAGGAGGAGGCAAAGGCGAGGGTACAATGGGTTGAACATAAGGTTTCAATAAGGACTTATGAAAAACATTATGGATCTTCCAAGTCTGAGGAAGATCAAGACGGTATGCAACAGGATTGATGACAGACAGGATTTTGTAAGGCCCAATAAACCTAGGACCCAACTTCCAGGAGGGAACCTTCAATTTGATATTCTTGGTAGACAACCACACCAGATCACCAACATTCAGGTCCGGACCAAGCACACATCTCTTATCAGCCACACGCTTATATCTCTCACTCATGCTCTTTAGATTATCTTGAATCTTTTGCCAAATAGATGACAAAGACGAGGAGAATCTGTCCTCATCAGGTAAACCAGAAGACCCCTCTCCCGAGAAAGTCCCAAACTTTGGATGAAACCCATATGCACCAAAAAATGGTGACTTATCAGAGGACTCCTGACGACGGTTATTTAAAGCAAACTCAGCAAGGGACAAAAAAGAACACCAATCCTCTTGATTCTCCGCCACAAAACAACGCAGATATGTCTCCAGATTCTGATTGACGCGCTCTGTCTGGCCATTCGACTGCGGGTGGAAAGCAGAAGAGAATGACAACCGAACCCCCAAGCGAGAACAGAAAGCCTTCCAGAATCTGGAAACAAACTGCGTGCCCCTATCAGAGACTATGTCTGAAGGAATACCGTGCAATTTGACAATGTGATCAACAAATGCCTGCGCCAGCGTCTAAGCATTGGGCAAACCAGGAAAAGGGATGAAATGCACCATTTTGCTAAAACGGTCCACCACCACCAGAATCACAGTCTTCCCCGAGGAACGAGGCAGGTCCGTTATGAAGTCCATGGACAGATGTGTCCAAGGACGGGAAGGAATGGGTAAGGGAAGGAGAGGACCTGATGGCCGTGAATGAGGTAAAGAAACATCAGGTTGCACCAAGATGGGAGCGGAAGCAAAACTCTCCTTGATATCAGAAAAAGCCTTACGCGCCTCTACTGACCAAGAAGAAAAATCTACCCCCTTTCTGGTCATATCAGTGAGTGGTTTAACAATAGAAGAATAATTCAAAATGAACTTCCTGTAATAATTGGCAAAGCCCAAAAAACGCATCAGCGCCTTTTGATTCTCAGGAAGCTCCCACTCAAGCACAGCGCAGACCTTCTCGGGGTCCATGCGAAAACCAGAAGCGGAGAGAAGAAACCCCAGAAATTGAATTTCTGGAACCGCAAACACACATTTTTCCAGTTTTGCATATAATTTATTCTCCCGCAGGATGAGCAAGACCTGACGTAAATGTTCCTTGTGAGTTTTGAAATCGGGAGAAAAAATCAAAATGTCATCCAAATACACCAATACAAATTTTCCCATCAAATGATAAAAAATGCTGTTCACGAAGTGCTGAAAAACGGCTGGGGCATTCATCAAACCAAAGGGCATAACCAAATTTTCAAAATGGCCCTCAGGGGTATTGAAGGCCGTCTTCCATTCATCCCCTTCTCTGACCCTGACCAGGTTGTATGCCCCTCTTAAATCTAATTTGGAAAAGACTTTAGCCCCAACAACCTGGTTAAATAGGTCCGGGATCAGAGGAAGCGGATAAGGGTCACGAATTGTGATATTGTTCAGCTCCCTGAAATCCAGACAAGGTCTTAAAGAACCATCTTTTTTCTTAACAAAGAAAAAACCAGCGGCAACAGGTGACTTCGAGGGTCGTATGTGTCCCTTTCTCAGACTCTCAGAGATATAAGCACGCATAGCGATCCTCTCAGGTTGGGAAAGATTGTATAAACGAGATTTAGGCAGCTTGGCGTCTGGGATGAGATTAATAGGGCAATCGTACTCCCTGTGCGGGGGCAAATCCTGAACTCCACTCTCAGAGAAGACATCCGAAAATTCAGAGAGAAAAGATGGTACAGTCTTAGTAGCAACCTCAGAAACAGATGTCATGAGGCAATTCTCTCTGCAAAAGTCACTCCAACCATTTATTTGCCTCGCTTGCCAATCAATGGTGGGGTTATGCTTAGTGAGCCAGGGCAGCCCCAACACCAGAGGGGTGGGTAAACCGCTAAGGACGAAACATGACACATCCTCAACATGAGCATCACTCACAATTAAACGGATATTGTGAACTATGCCCTTTAATGATTTTTGAGAAAGTGGAGCGGAATCGATAGCAAAAACAGGAATATCCTTTCCCAAAGTGCGCACCTGGAAACCATGAGTTATCGCAAATTGATTATCAATGAGATTAACCGCTGCTCCACTATCCACAAAAATCTCACAAAAAATGTTCTTGCTCTCTAGCGCCACCCTAGCCGGCAGGACAAAACGGGAACTACAAGCAAATGGAAAACCTTCAATTTCCGCCTCAATCCCTGCCAATAGTAACAGACGGAACATTTTTAAAAGATTTTTTCCTGTTTGTTTCTTTATTACTCCCAGAAAACTGCCTGAATCTCCTAGAGGGACAAATATTTGCCAAATGATTTATACCTCCACAACAAAAACAAACCCTCCCATGCGGGCTGAATCTTCTATTGTCAGAAGCAATCAACCACAGCTGCATGGGCTCCTGCTCAGAAGGGGCTGACGGCGACTGAGACCCCTGCGCACAGAACGGGACCGCTGCACTGTCCTGGGACTGAGTATGACAGGAAGGGGACATCTCTCCTCTCTCTCTAAGACGCCTGTCAATACGAACGGCCTGAGACATAGCAGAGTTCAAAGAAATAGGCCTCTCATGAAAGGCAAATGCATCTTTCAATCCCTCTGAAAGACCATGGCAAAATTGACTTTGGAGCGCAGCATCATTCCAACCAGTATCAACTGCCCATCTCCGAAATTCTGAGCAGTATATTTCTGCGGATTGTTTACCCTGGCATAATAGACGTAGTTTAGACTCAGCCAGAGCAATACGATCCGGATCATCATATATCTGACCCAGGGCTAAAAAGAATTCATCCACTGAACGGAGAGCCCGTGCCCCCTCCGGCAGCGAAAAGGCCCAGGACTGAGCGTTACCTCTGAGCAGCGATATAATGATCCCCACCCTCCGTTCCTCATCACCAGAGGAGTGGGGAAGAAGGCGAAAATGGAGTTTGCAAGCCTCTCTAAAACGCACAAAATTCTCACTACCCCCGGAGAACGTATCCGGGAGCGAGATCTTAGGCTCAGAACAAGCTCCATGAACGCAAGCTGAACCGGTCACTTGAAGCTGAGAAAAAGTCTTACGGAGATCAGCTACCTCCAATGAAAGACCCTGGAAGCGTTCAGCCAAAAGTGAAACCGGATCCATGCTTGAGACGGTTATGGCGGCTTATAATGTCACGGACGGTGTACAGGAAACAAGGCAAAGCAACATGTATAAACGACTCGCTGGATCCAAAAACTAAGGAACCAAGGGAGACCCCTGCAGAAGACCTGGCACGTTCCCTGGCTGCTCAGCCTATGCAAAGATCCGAATGGTGGAGGTTTGCATATCCACGAACCTTGACTATAAAGCCCTGAGCACCCTACAATAGTGAGGGGACACGACCACCGGCTCCCTACACAAGATACGGAGGGAGTCAGGGTCACCAGGGATCCAGCAAACAGAAAATAACAGATAAAGGTACAACACTTAGCTTTGAAGCAAACAGGAGGACAGAGTCAGCGTGCACACACACTCCAGGAAGTAGTCTAAGCCGCCCAGAAAAGCCTTCTGGGGAAGAATTTAAAGGGAAGCAATTAGTCCAACACATGACAGCTTAAGAGAGGCTAACGAGAGGAGGAGCTGAATACCACAACACAGAAACTCAAGGAGGAGGTTCTGAAAGGCCTCTGTCAGAGCTTCTCAGCTGTCTGGTTGTGACAAATCCATTATGCGGCAGAAAGCAAAGACGTGCCAGCTATGAGCTGATGTAGGTTTGTGCTGTAATTTACTCCAGGTTCTGGCACAAATTAAAAATCTTTGGGAGCATAAAATTGGAAAAAGTCACAAATTACTTTTGAACACCAGAAAACTAAAAAAAAAAAATTATGTTCATTTCCTCCATTGGGTTTAGTTTTCTATGCAAAATGGTTCTCCTCTAGAAGCGAGAAACCCGCCTCTCTAGTGCCACCTATAGGTCACTACCCTGTAAGTTCATGTCCTGAATGCTGACGTCACAGTATACATATGTAGACAGCTCCTATTGATCTTAAAGTGAGCAATATAAGTATGTATGCAGTAGCTCCCCCTAGGGGTGGCTAACATTTTTGGACAGCTTGTATTTTGGTCGACTCTTGGACAATCAGACAAATCCGGTGCATTTAACTGTTGGCAACTGACTTGTTACATAAAAGTAAAATGTCCTTTCACTAAATAATATCATTAACCACTTCAGCCCCGCTAGCTGAAACCCCCTTCATGACCAGAGCACTTTTTACACTCCTGCACTACACTCCTTTCACCGTTTATCGCTCGGTCATGCAACTTACCACCCAAATGAATTTTACCTCCTTTTCTTCTCACTAATAGAGCTTTCATTTGGTGGTATTTTATTGCTGCTGACATTTTAACTTTTTTTGTTATTAATCGAAATGTAACGATTTTTTTGCAAAAAAATTACATTTTTCACTTTCAGCTGTAAAATTTTGCATAAAAACGACATCCATATATAAATTTTTAGCTAAATTTATAGTTCTACATGTCTTTGATAAAAAAAAATGTTTGGGCAAAAAAAAATGGTTTGGGTAAAAGTTATAGCGTTTACAAACTATGGTACAAAAATGTGAATTTCCGCTTTTTGAAGCAGCTCTGACTTTCTGAGCACCTGTCATGTTTCCTGAGGTTCTACAATGCCCAAACAGTAGAAAAACCCCACAAATGACCCCATTTCGGAAAGTAGACACCCTAAGGTATTCGCTGATGGGCATAGTGAGTTCATAGAACTTTTTATTTTTTGTCACAAGTTAGCGGAAAATGATGATGATTTTTTCTTTTTATTTTTTTCTTACAAAGTCTCATATTCCACTAACTTGCGACAAAAAATAAAAAATTCTAGGAACTCGCCATGCCCCTCACGGAATACCTTGGGGTGTCTTCTTTCCAAAATGGGGTCACTTGTGGGGTAGTTATACTGCCCTGGCAATTTAGGGGCCCAAATGTGTGAGAAGAACTTTGCAATCAAAATGTGTAAAAAATGACTGGTGAAATCCGAAAGGTGCACTTTGGAATATGTGCCCCTTTGCCCACCTAGGCTGCAAAAAAGTGTGACACATCTGGTATCGCCGTACTCAGGAGAAGTTGGGGAATGTGTTTTGGGGTTTAATTTTACATATACCCATGCTGGGTGAGAGAAATATCTTGGCAAAAGACAACTTTTCCAATTTTTTTATACAAAGTTGGCATTTGACCAAGATATTTTTCTCACCCAGCATGGGTATATGTAAAATGACACCCCAAAACACATTGCCCAACTTCTCCTGAGTTCGGCGATACCAGATGTGTGACACTTTTTTGCAGCCTAGATGCGCAAAGGTGCCCAAATTCCTTTTAGGAGGGCATTTTTAGACATTTGGATCCCAGACTTCTTCTCACACTTTCGGGCCCCTAAAAAGCCAGGGCAGTATAAATACCCCACATGTGACCCCACTTTGGAAAGAAGACACCCCAAGGTATTCAATGAGGGGCCTGGCGAGTTCATAGAAAAAATTTTTTTGCATAAGTTAGCGGAAATTGATTTTTTTTGTTTTTTTCTCACAAAGTCTCACTTTCCGCTAACTTAGGACAAAAATTTCAATCTTTCATGGACTCAATATGCCCCTCACGGAATACCTTGGGGTGTCTTCTTTCTGAAATGGGGTCACATGTGGGGTATTTATACTGCCCTGGCTTTTTAGGGGCCCTAAAGCGTGAGAAGAAGTCTGGAATATAAATGTCTAAAAATGTTTACGCATTTGGATTCCGTGAGGGGTATGGTGAGTTCATGTGAGATTTTATTTTTTGACACAAGTTAGTGGAATATGAGACTTTGTAAGAAAAAACAAAAACAAACAAAAAATTTCCGCTAACTTGGGCCAAAAAAATTTCTGAATGGAGCCTTACAGGGGGGGGGGGGTGATCAATGACAGGGGGGTGATCACCCATATACACTCCCTGATCACCCCCCTGTCATTGATCACCCCCCTGGTAAGGCTCCATTCAGACGTCCGTATGATTTTTACGGATCCATGGATCGGATCCGCAAAACACATGCGGACGTCTGAATGGAGCCTTAAAAGGGGGTGATCAATGACAGGGGGGTGATCAATGACAGGGGGGTGATCAGGGAGTGTATATGGGTGATCACCCCCCTGTCATTGATCACCCCCCTGTAAGGCTCCATTCAGACGTCCGTATGATTTTTACAGATCCATGGATACATGGATCGGATCCGCAAAACACATGCGGACGTCTGAATGGAGCCTTACAGGGGGGTGATCAATGACAGGGGGTGATCAGGGTGATCACCCCACTGTCACTGATCACCCCCCCTGTAAGGCTCCATTCAGACGTCCGTATGATTTTTACGGATCCATGGATACATGGATCGGATCCGCAAAACACATGCGGACGTCTGAATGGAGCCTTACAGGGGGGTGATCAATGACAGGCGGGTGATCACCCATATAGATTCCCTGATCACCCCCTGTCATTGATCACCCCCCTGTCACTGATCACCCCCCCTGTAAGGCTCCATTCAGACGTCCGTATGATTTTTACGGATCCATGGATACATGGATCGGATCCGCAAAACACATGCGGACGTCTGAATGGAGCCTTACAGGGGGGTTATCAATGACAGGGGGTGATCAGGGTGATCACCCCCCTGTCACTGATCACCCCCCCCCTGTAAGGCTCCATTCAGACGTCAGTATGATTTTTACGGATCCATGGATACATGGATCGGATCCGCAAAACACATGCGGACGTCTGAATGGAGCCTTACAGGGGGGTGATCAATGACAGGGGGGTGATCAATGACAGGTGGGTGATCAGGGAGTGTATATGGGTGATCACCCGCCTGTCATTGATCACCCCCCTGTAAGGCTCCATTCAGACGTCCGCATGTGTTTTGCGGATCCGATCCATGTATCCATGTATCCGTAAAAACATGGATCGGATCCGCAAAACACATGCGGACGTCTGAATGGAGCCTTACAGGGGGGTGATCAATGACAGGGGGGTGATCAATGACAGGGGGTGATCAGGGAGTGTATATGGGTGATCACCCCCCTGTCATTGATCACCCCCCTGTAAGGCTCCATTCAGACGTCCGTATGATTTTTACGGATCCATGGATACATGGATCGGATCCGCAAAACACATGCGGACGTCTGAATGGAGCCTTACAGGGGGGTGATCAATGACAGGGGGGTGATCAATGACAGGGGGTGATCAGGGAGTGTATATGGGTGATCACCCGCCTGTCATTGATCACCCCCCTGTAAGGCTCCATTCAGACGTCCGCATGTGTGCGCGCGTTCACAGGAAATCCCGGCCCTCGCGAGATGACGCGTATATGCGTCGTTGTGCGCAGGGCTGCCGCCTCCGGACCGCACATCTGAGTTAGGCGGTCCGGAGGCGGTTAAATATCGATGAGAATTGTCAATTTAAAAACCATCTCCATTTGACTATGTAGGAATGGTGATGTTACCATGACAACAAGGCCGCTCGCTATTGTTTTATAAGACGTTCTAGAACCAACTGGTTTACATTTCTCTGGTAACGTAGGGTTATATGTTTCAATATACTTTTTGAATTAATTCCTTGCACTTTTTAAGATCTCTGCTTGCTGTCATTCAATCAAAACCTCATTGTTTATTTCCAGTGGATAAAAATCTGTGCCGGACATGTGTTGGGCACACGGCTCTATCATATATGTGTATGTGTCACATGACCAGGGCAGATTTTATTCCCTGGAAGTAAACACTCAGGATGCATTCACACATAGCAATGGAAGTGCAGTTAAAGTCGCATCGGCAGAACCGCAGTTTTACTGTAATTTGCAGTGGTTTTGCAATGTGACATTTGGCTGTGCAATTTTTACAGGTGAAGCGTAAAATAAATGTGTTTCCCCTGTCAGAAACATGAAGTCGACTATCTCCTCGAAAAAACATGGAAAAACCTTGTGTTCTTTTTATTGATGTTTTCACGCGGCTCTAATTGAAAATCCCTTAGGTGACACGGTGCACTTGTGCCACTTATTTTTGCAGTGTGTCTGAAAACCATACAGCATTAAGTGTCTGATAGGTGGCCACTAGGGATGAGCGAACTCGAACTGTATAGTTCGGGTTCGTACAGAATTTTGGGGTGTCCGTGACATGGACCCGAACCCGGACATTTTCGTAAAAGTCCGGGTTCGGGTTCGGTGTTCGTCGCTTTCTTCGCGCTTTTGTGACGCTTTCTTGGCGCTTTTTGAAAGGCTGCAAAGCAGCCAATCAACAAGCGTCATACTACTTGCCCCAAGAGGCCATCACAGCCATGCCTACTATTGGCATGGCTGTGATTGGCCAGAGCACCATGTGACCCAGCCTCTATTTAAGCTGGAGTCACATAGCGCCGCCCGTCACTCTGCTCTGATTAGCGTAGGGAGAGGTTGCGGCTGCGACAGTAGGGCGAGATTAGGCAGATTAACTCCTCCAAAGGACTTGATTAACTGATCGATCTGCAGCTGTGGATCATTGAGCTGCTGATCCTCAATTGCTCACTGTTTTTAGGCTGCCCAGACCGTTTGTCAGTCACATTTTTCTGGGGTGATCGGCGGCCATTTTGTGTCTTGTGGTGCGCCAGCACAAGCTGCGACCAAGTGCATTTAACCCTCAATGGTGTGGTTGTTTTTTGGCTAAAGCCTACATCAGGGTGAAGCTGTCACACCAAGTGCATTTAACCAGCAATAGTCTGTTTATTTTTTGGCCATATACTACATCAGGGGCAAGCTGCGCCTGTCACCAAGTGCATTTAACCCTCAATGGTGCGTTTGTTTTTTGGCTAAAGCCTACATCAGGGTGAAGCTGTCACACCAAGTGCATTTAACCAGCAATAGTCTGTTTATTTTTTGGCCATATACTACATCAGGGGCAAGCTGCGCCCGTCACCAAGTGCATTTAACCCTCAGTAGTGTGGTTGGTCAAGCTATCACACCAAGTGCATTTAACCAGCAATAGTCTGTTCATTTTTTGGCCATATACTACATCAGGGGCAAGCTGCGCCCGTCACCAAGTGCATTTAACCCTCAGTAGTGTGGTTGGTCAAGCTGTGACACCAAGTGCATTTAACCAGCAATAGTCTGTTCATTTTTTGGCCATATACTACATCAGGGGCAAGCTGCGCCCATCACCAAGTGCATTTAACCAGCAATAGTGTGGTTATTTTTTGGCCATATCCCAGTCTAATTCTGTCACTAAATCCATACCGGTCACCCAGCGCCTAAATACTAGGCCTCAAATTTATATCCCGCTAAATCTCTCGTTACCGCTGTCCTGTTGTGGCTGGGAAAGTTATTTAGTGTCCGTCAAAGCACATTTTTTGTTCTGGGTTGAAATACAATTCCCAATTTAGCAATTTAAAAATTTAGTGGTTTCTGCTATATCAGAGCTATTTGAAATCTATCCCTAAAAGGGTATATAATATTCAAGGTGCACATAGGGTCATTCAGAATAACTTCACACACCCGCTACTGTGCATTTCCAAGTCTAATTCTGTCACTAAACCCATACCTGTCACCCAGCGCCTAAATACTAGGCCTCAAATTCATATCCAGCTAAATCTGTCGTTAGTGCTGTAGCTGGGCGAGTTATTTAGTGTCCGTTCAAGCACATTTCTTGTTCTGGGTTGAAATACAATTCCCAATTTAGCAATTTCATAATTTAGTGGTTTCTGCTATATCAGAGCTATTTGAAATCTATCCCTAAAAGGGTAGATCATATTGAAGGTGCACATAGGGACATTCAGAATAACTTCACACACCCGCTACTGTGCATTTCCAAGTCTAATTCTGTCACTAAACCCATACCTGTCACCCAGCGCCTAAATACTAGGCCTCAAATTTATATCCAGCTAAATCTGTCCTTAGTGCTGTAGCTGGGCGAGTTATTTAGTGTCCGTTCAAGCACATTTCTTGTTCTGGGTTGAAATACAATTCCCAATTTAGCAATTTCATAATTTAGTGGTTTCTGCTATATCAGAGCTATTTGAAATCTATCCCTAAAAGGGTAGATCATATTGAAGGTGCACATAGGGACATTCAGAATAACTTCACACACCCGCTACTGTGCATTTCCAAGTCTAATTCTGTCACTAAACCCATACCTGTCACCCAGCGCCTAAATACTAGGCCTCAAATTTATATCCAGCTAAATCTGTCCTTAGTGCTGTAGCTGGGCGAGTTATTTAGTGTCCGTTCAAGCACATTTCTTGTTCTGGGTTGAAATACAATTCCCAATTTAGCAATTTCATAATTTAGTGGTTTCTGCTATATCAGAGCTATTTGAAATCTATCCCTAAAAGGGTATATAATATTCAAGGTGCACATTGGGTCATTCAGAATAACTTCACACACACCCGCTACTGTGTATTTCCAAGTCTAATTCTGTCACTAAACCCATACCTGTCACCCAGCGCCTAAATACTAGGCCTCAAATTTATATCCTGCTAAATCTCTCGTTAACGCTGTCCTGTTGTGGCTGGGAAAGTTATTTAGTGTCCGTCAAAGCACATTTCTTGTTCTGGGTTGAAATACAATTCCCAATTTAGCAATTTCATAATTTAGTGGTTTCTGCTATATCAGAGCTATTTGAAATCTATCCCTAAAAGGGTAGATCATATTGAAGGTGCACATAGGGACATTCAGAATAACTTCACACACCCGCTACTGTGCATTTCCAAGTCTAATTCTGTCACTAAACCCATACCTGTCACCCAGCGCCTAAATACTAGGCCTCAAATTTATATCCAGCTAAATCTGTCCTTAGTGCTGTAGCTGGGCGAGTTATTTAGTGTCCGTTCAAGCACATTTCTTGTTCTGGGTTGAAATACAATTCCCAATTTAGCAATTTCATAATTTAGTGGTTTCTGCTATATCAGAGCTATTTGAAATCTATCCCTAAAAGGGTATATAATATTCAAGGTGCACATTGGGTCATTCAGAATAACTTCACACACACCCGCTACTGTGTATTTCCAAGTCTAATTCTGTCACTAAACCCATACCTGTCACCCAGCGCCTAAATACTAGGCCTCAAATTTATATCCAGCTAAATCTGTCCTTAGTGCTGTAGCTGGGCGAGTTATTTAGTGTCCGTTCAAGCACATTTCTTGTTCTGGGTTGAAATACAATTCCCAATTTAGCAATTTCATAATTTAGTGGTTTCTGCTATATCAGAGCTATTTGAAATCTATCCCTAAAAGGGTAGATCATATTGAAGGTGCACATAGGGACATTCAGAATAACTTCACACACCCGCTACTGTGCATTTCCAAGTCTAATTCTGTCACTAAACCCATACCTGTCACCCAGCGCCTAAATACTAGGCCTCAAATTTATATCCAGCTAAATCTGTCCTTAGTGCTGTAGCTGGGCGAGTTATTTAGTGTCCGTTCAAGCACATTTCTTGTTCTGGGTTGAAATACAATTCCCAATTTAGCAATTTCATAATTTAGTGGTTTCTGCTATATCAGAGCTATTTGAAATCTATCCCTAAAAGGGTAGATCATATTGAAGGTGCACATAGGGACATTCAGAATAACTTCACACACCCGCTACTGTGCATTTCCAAGTCTAATTCTGTCACTAAACCCATACCTGTCACCCAGCGCCTAAATACTAGGCCTCAAATTCATATCCAGCTAAATCTGTCGTTAGTGCTGTAGCTGGGCGAGTTATTTAGTGTCCGTTCAAGCACATTTCTTGTTCTGGGTTGAAATACAATTCCCAATTTAACAATTTCATAATTTAGTGGTTTCTGCTATATCAGAGCTATTTGAAATCTATCCCTAAAAGGGTATATAATATTCAAGGTGCACATTGGGTCATTCAGAATAACTTCACACACACCCGCTACTGTGTATTTCCAAGTCTAATTCTGTCACTAAACCCATACCTGTCACCCAGCGCCTAAATACTAGGCCTCAAATTTATATCCTGCTAAATCTCTCGTTAACGCTGTCCTGTTGTGGCTGGGAAAGTTATTTAGTGTCCGTCAAAGCACATTTTTTGTTCTGGGTTGAAATACAATTCCCAATTTAGCAATTTCATAATTTAGTGGTTTCTGCTATATCAGAGCTATTTGAAATCTATCCCTAAAAGGGTATATAATATTCAAGGTGCACATTGGGTCATTCAGAATAACTTCACACACACCCGCTACTGTGTATTTCTAAGTCTAATTCTGTCACTAAACCCATACCTGTCACCCAGCGCCTAAATACTAGGCCTCAAATTTATATCCTGCTAAATCTCTCGTTAACGCTGTCCTGTTGTGGCTGGGAAAGTTATTTAGTGTCCGTCAAAGCACATTTTTTGTTCTGGGTTGAAATACAATTCCCAATTTAGCAATTTCATAATTTAGTGGTTTCTGCTATATCAGAGCTATTTGAAATCTATCCCTAAAAGGGTATATAATATTCAAGGTGCACATTGGGTCATTCAGAATAACTTCACACACACACGCTTCTGTGCATTTCCAAGTCTAATTCTGTCACTAAATCCATACCGGTCACCCAGCGCCTAAATACTAGGCCTCAAATTTATATCCCGCTGAATTTGAATACAATACATTGTGCCAAATAATATATTTGTTGTTGTGGTGAACCATAACAATGAGAAAAACATCTAGTAAGGGACGCGGACGTGGACATGGTCGTGGTGGTGTTAGTGGACCCTCTGGTGCTGGGAGAGGACGTGGCCGTTCTGCCACATCCACACGTCCTAGTGTACCAACTACCTCAGGTCCCAGTAGCCGCCAGAATTTACAGCGATATATGGTGGGGCCCAATGCCGTTCTAAGGATGGTAAGGCCTGAGCAGGTACAGGCATTAGTCAATTGGGTGGCCGACAGTGGATCCAGCACGTTCACATTATCTCCCACCCAGTCTTCTGCAGAAAGCGCACAGATGGCGCCTGAAAACCAACCCCATCAGTCTGTCACATCACCCCCATGCATACCAGGGAAACTGTCTCAGCCTCAAGTTATGCAGCAGTCTCTTATGCTGTTTGAAGACTCCGCTGGCAGGGTTTCCCAAGGGCATCCACCTAGCCCTTCCCCAGCGGTGAAAGACATAGAATGCACTGACGCACAACCACTTATGTTTCCTGATGATGAGGACATGGGAATACCACCTCAGCATGTCTCTGATGATGACGAAACACAGGTGCCAACTGCTGCGTCTTTCTGCAGTGTGCAGACTGAACAGGAGGTCAGGGATCAAGACTGGGTGGAAGACGATGCAGGGGACGATGAGGTCCTAGACCCCACATGGAATGAAGGTCGTGCCACTGACTTTCACAGTTCGGAGGAAGAGGCAGTGGTGAGACCGAGCCAACAGCGTAGCAAAAGAGGGAGCAGTGGGCAAAAGCAGAACACCCGCCGCCAAGAGACTCCGCCTGCTACTGACCGCCGCCATCTGGGACCGAGCACCCCAAAGGCAGCTTCAAGGAGTTCCCTGGCATGGCACTTCTTCAAACAATGTGCTGACGACAAGACCCGAGTGGTTTGCACGCTGTGCCATCAGAGCCTGAAGCGAGGCATTAACGTTCTGAACCTGAGCACAACCTGCATGACCAGGCACCTGCATGCAAAGCATGAACTGCAGTGGAGTAAACACCTTAAAACCAAGGAAGTCACTCAGGCTCCCCCTGCTACCTCTTCTGCTGCTGCCGCCTCGGCCTATTCTGCTGCTGCCGCCTCGGCCTCTTCCTCCGCCTCTGGAGGAACGTTGGCACCTGCCGCCCAGCAAACAGGGGATGTACCACCAACACCACCACCACCACCTCCGTCACCAAGCGTCTCAACCATGTCACACGCCAGCGTTCAGCTCTCCATCTCACAAACATTTGATAGAAAGCGTAAATTCCCACCTAGCCACCCTCGATCCCTGGCCCTGAATGCCAGCATTTCTAAACTACTGGCCTATGAAATGCTGTCATTTAGGCTGGTGGACACAGACAGCTTCAAACAGCTCATGTCGCTTGCTGTCCCACAGTATGTTGTTCCCAGCCGGCACTACTTCTCCAAGAGAGCCGTGCCTTCCCTGCACAACCAAGTATCCGATAAAATCAAGTGTGCACTGCGCAACGCCATCTGTAGCAAGGTCCACCTAACCACAGATACGTGGACCAGTAAGCACGGCCAGGGACGCTATATCTCCCTAACTGCACACTGGGTAAATGTAGTGGCAGCTGCGCCCCAGGCGGAGAGCTGTTTGGCGCACGTCCTTCCGCCGCCAAGGATCGCAGGGCAACATTCTTTGCCTCCTGTTGCCACCTCCTCCTTCTCGGCTTCCTCCTCCTCTTCTTCCACCTGCTCATCCAGTCAGCCACACACCTTCACCACCAACTTCAGCACAGCCCGGGGTAAACGTCAGCAGGCCATTCTGAAACTCATATGTTTGGGGGACAGGCCCCACACCGCACAGGAGTTGTGGCGGGGTATTGAACAACAGACCGACGAGTGGTTGCTGCCGGTGAGCCTCAAGCCCGGCCTGGTGGTGTGTGATAATGGGCGAAATCTCGTTGCAGCTCTGGGACTAGCCAATTTGACGCACATCCCTTGCTTGGCGCATGTGCTGAATTTGGTGGTGCAGAAGTTCATTCACAACTACCCCGACATGTCAGAGCTGCTGCATAAAGTGCGGGCCGTCTGTTCGCGCTTCCGGCGTTCACATCCTGCTGCTGCTCGCCTGTCTGCGCTACAGCGTAACTTCGGCCTTCCCGCTCACCGCCTCATATGCGACGTGCCCACCAGGTGGAACTCCACCTTGCACATGCTGGACAGACTGTGCGAGCAGCAGCAGGCCATAGTGGAGTTTCAGCTGCAGCACGCACGGGTCAGTCGCACTACAGAACAGCACCACTTCACCACCAATGACTGGGCCTCCATGCGAGACCTGTGTGCCCTGTTGCGCTGTTTCGAGTACTCCACCAACATGGCCAGTGGCGATGACACCGTTATCAGCGTTACAATACCACTTCTATGTCTCCTTGAGAAAACACTTAGGGCGATGATGGAAGAGGAGGTGGCCCAGGAGGAGGAGGAGGAGGAGGAGGAAGAGGGGTCATTTTTAGCACTTTCAGGCCAGTCTCTTCGAAGTGACTCAGAGGGAGGTTTTTGGCAACAGCAGAGGCCAGGTACAAATGTGGCCAGCCAGGGCCCACTACTGGAGGACGAGGAGGACGAGGATGAGGAGGAGGTGGAGGAGGATGAGGATGAAGCATGGTCACAGCGGGGTGGCACCCAACGCAGCTCGGGTCCATCACTGGTGCGTGGCTGGGGGGAAAGGCAGGACGATGACGATACGCCTCCCACAGAGGACAGCTTGTCCTTACCCCTGGGCAGCCTGGCACACATGAGCGACTACATGCTGCAGTGCCTGCGCAACGACAGCAGAGTTGCCCACATTTTAACCTGTGCGGACTACTGGGTTGCCACCCTGCTGGATCCACGCTACAAAGACAATGTGCCCACCTTACTTCCTGCACTGGAGCGTGATAGGAAGATGCGCGAGTACAAGCGCACGTTGGTAGACGCGCTACTGAGAGCATTCCCAAATGTCACAGGGGAACAAGTGGAAGCCCAAGGCCAAGGCAGAGGAGGAGCAAGAGGTCGCCAAGGCAGCTGTGTCACGGCCAGCTCCTCTGAGGGCAGGGTTAGCATGGCAGAGATGTGGAAAACTTTTGTCAACACGCCACAGCTAACTGCACCACCACCTGATACGCAACGTGTTAGCAGGAGGCAACATTTCACTAACATGGTGGAACAGTACGTGTGCACACCCCTCCACGTACTGACTGATGGTTCGGCCCCATTCAACTTCTGGGTCTCTAAATTGTCCACGTGGCCAGAGCTAGCCTTTTATGCCTTGGAGGTGCTGGCCTGCCCGGCAGCCAGCGTTTTGTCTGAACGTGTATTCAGCACGGCAGGGGGCGTCATTACAGACAAACGCAGCCGCCTGTCTACAGCCAATGTGGACAAGCTGACGTTCATAAAAATGAACCAGGCATGGATCCCACAGGACCTGTCCGTCCCTTGTCCAGATTAGACATTAACTACCTCCCCATAACCATATATTATTGGACTCCAGGGCACTTCCTCATTCAATCCTATTTTTATTTTCATTTTACCATTATATTGCGAGGCTACCCAAAGTTGAATGAACCTCTCCTCTGCCTGTGTGCTAGGCCTAAATATATGCCAATGGACTGTTGCAGTGGTGGCTGACATGAAGCCTGATTCTCTGCTATGACATGCAGACTAATTCTCTGCTGACATGAAGCCAGATTGTCTGTTACGGGACCTCTCTCCTCTGCCTGGGTGCTGGGCCTAAATTTATGACAATGGACTGTTGCAGTGGTGGCTGACGTGAAGCCTGATTCTCTGCTATGACATGCAGACTGATTCTCTGCTGACATGAAGCCAGATTGTCTGTTACGGGACCTCTCTGCTCTGCCTGTGTGCTAGGCCTAAATATATGCCAATGGACTGTTGCAGTGGTGGGTGACGTGAAGCCTCATTCTCTGCTATGACATGCAGACTGATTCTCTGCTGACATGAAGCCAGATCGTCTGTTACGGGACCTCTCTGCTCTGCCTGTGTGCTAGGCCTAAATATATGCCAATGGACTGTTGCAGTGGTGGGTGATGTGAAGCCTCATTCTCTGCTATGACATGCAGACTGATTCTCTGCTGACATGAAGCCAGATCGTCTGTTACGGGACCTCTCTGCTCTGCCTGTGTGCTAGGCCTAAATATATGCCAATGGACTGTTGCAGTGGTGGGTGACGTGAAGCCTCATTCTCTGCTATGACATGCAGACTGATTCTCTGCTGACATGAAGCCAGATTGTCTGTTACGGGACCTCTCTGCTCTGCCTGTGTGCTAGGCCTAAATATATGCCAATGGACTGTTGCAGTGGTGGGTGACGTGAAGCCTCATTCTCTGCTATGACATGCAGACTGATTCTCTGCTGTCATGAAGCCAGATTGTCTGTTACGGGACCTCTCTGCTCTGCCTGTGTGCTAGGCCTAAATATATGCCAATGGACTGTTGCAGTGGTGGGTGACGTGAAGCCTCATTCTCTGCTATGACATGCAGACTGATTCTCTGCTGACATGAAGCCAGATTGTCTGTTACGGGACCTCTCTGCTCTGCCTGTGTGCTAGGCCTAAATATATGCCAATGGACTGTTGCAGTGGTGGGTGTCGTGAAGCCTCATTCTCTGCTATGACATGCAGACTGATTCTCTGCTGTCATGAAGCCAGATTGTCTGTTACGGGACCTCTCTGCTCTGCCTGTGTGCTAGGCCTAAATATATGCCAATGGACTGTTGCAGTGGTGGGTGACGTGAAGCCTCATTCTCTGCTATGACATGCAGACTGATTCTCTGCTGACATGAAGCCAGATTGTCTGTTACGGGACCTCTCTGCTCTGCCTGTGTGCTAGGCCTAAATATATGCCAATGGACTGTTGCAGTGGTGGGTGACGTGAAGCCTCATTCTCTGCTATGACATGCAGACTGATTCTCTGCTGTCATGAAGCCAGATTGTCTGTTACGGGACCTCTCTGCTCTGCCTGTGTGCTAGGCCTAAATATATGCCAATGGACTGTTGCAGTGGTGGGTGACGTGAAGCCTCATTCTCTGCTATGACATGCAGACTGATTCTCTGCTGACATGAAGCCAGATCGTCTGTTACGGGACCTCTCTGCTCTGCCTGTGTGCTAGGCCTAAATATATGCCAATGGACTGTTGCAGTGGTGGGTGACGTGAAGCCTCATTCTCTGCTATGACATGCAGACTGATTCTCTGCTGACATGAAGCCAGATTGTCTGTTACGGGACCTCTCTCCTCTGCCTGTGTGCTAGGCCTAAATATATGCCAATGGACTGTTGCAGTGGTGGCTGACGTGAAGCCTCATTCTCTGCTATGACATGCAGACTAATTCTCTGCTGACATGAAGCCAGATTGTCTGTTACGGGACCTCTCTCCTCTGCCTGGGTGCTGGGCCTAAATTTATGACAATGGACTGTTGCAGTGGTGGCTGACGTGAAGCCTGATTCTCTGCTATGACATGCAGACTGATTCTCTGCTGACATGAAGACAGATTCTCTGTTACGGGACCTCTCTCCTCTGCCTGTGTGTGTGCTGGGCCTAAATATATGCCAATGGACTGTTGCAGTGGTGGCTGACGTGAAGCCTCATTCTCTGCTATGACATGCAGACTGATTCTCTGCTGACATGAAGCCAGATTCTCTGTTACGGGACCTCTCTCCTCTGCCTGTGTGTGTGCTGGGCCTAAATATATGCCAATGGACTGTTGCAGTGGTGGCTGACGTGAAGCCTCATTCTCTGCTATGACATGCAGACTGATTCTCTGCTGACATGAAGCCAGATTCTCTGTTACGGGACCTCTCTCCTCTGCCTGTGTGTGTGCTGGGCCTAAATATATGCCAATGGACTGTTGCAGTGGTGGCTGACGTGAAGCCTCATTCTCTGCTATGACATGCAGACTGATTCTCTGCTGACATGAAGCCAGATTCTCTGTTACGGGACCTCTCTCCTCTGCCTGTGTGTGTGCTGGGCCTAAATATATGCCAATGGACTGTTGCAGTGGTGGCTGACGTGAAGCCTCATTCTCTGCTATGACATGCAGACTGATTCTCTGCTGACATGAAGCCAGATTCTCTGTTACGGGACCTCTCTCCTCTGCCTGTGTGTGTGCTGGGCCTAAATATATGCCAATGGACTGTTGCAGTGGTGGCTGACGTGAAGCCTCATTCTCTGCTATGACATGCAGACTAATTCTCTGCTGACATGAAGCCAGATTGTCTGTTACGGGACCTCTCTCCTCTGCCTGGGTGCTGGGCCTAAATATATGCCAATGGACTGTTGCAGTGGTGGCTGACGTGAAGCCTCATTCTCTGCTATGACATGCAGACTAATTCTCTGCTGACATGAAGACAGATTCTCTGTTACGGGACCTCTCTCCTCTGCCTGGGTGCCGGGGCCTAAATATCTGAGAATGGACTGTTCCAGTGGTGGGTGACGGGAAGCCAGATTCTCTGCTATGGAACCTCTCTCCAATTGATTTTGGTTAATTTTTATTTATTTAATTTTTATTTTAATTCATTTCCCTATCCACATTTGTTTGCAGGGGATTTACCTACATGTTGCTGCCTTTTGCAGCCCTCTAGCTCTTTCCTGGGCTGTTTTACAGCCTTTTTAGTGCCGAAAAGTTCGGGTCCCCATTGACTTCAATGGGGTTCGGGTTCGGGACGAAGTTCGGATCGGGTTCGGATCCCGAACCCGAACATTTCCGGGATGTTCGGCCGAACTTCTCGAACCCGAACATCCAGGTGTTCGCTCAACTCTAGTGGCCACGCATTTGAAGCTCTCTCCATCCATTTCTATGGGAGTTCTGAAAAGAGTTGAGCACTTTTAGCTCCCGGAACTCTTGTAGAACTGTATGGTGAGAGCCAGGGGCGTAACTAAAGGCTCATGGGCCCTGGTGCAAGAGTTCAGCTTGGGCCCCCCTTCTCTCAGTGCATTGTGGCCAGGGGCAGGGAAGCACGTAGCCTTTGTGCTGCCTGAGGCAAAAATTGAAATGGCATTCCCCCCATGGCAAATTCTTGACCTTACCCCTTACCTCTGGCCAGAGGTGTAACTTGAATAGCATGCACTTTCTATAATACCATTGTCTTCACATGTGGCACAAGGGTCTTTGGGCCCCTCAGGCTCCTGGGCCCAGTAGCGACTGCTACCTCTGCACCCCCTATAGCTACGCCCCTGGTGAGAGCTCAGTGTCTGTGGCCACCTCTCCATTCACTGTGGCTTCAAGATGGGGCCTTATTCTTGTATAAGTTGCAGCTCCTAGTAGTGAAACCTGGACCTATCACCATTTATGGCATATCTTATGGAAATGCAATGAATGTCCTGATGGGAAAAATTATTTAATGTATGCCAGAAACCATGAATCACATACAAGTGCTTCACAAGATGGAAACCAGGTCTGACAGACCTCACTGACTTGGGGTGTCCATCGTGTCCAATCGTGGTCTTTTAAATTTATGCGGGAGAACAGCGTTGCTTGTGCTATGTGACTAGAGCCTTACATGGTATTTCAATGTCTCTAATGTATTGGCTGTGAGAGTTGTATATATATAATGTATTTTTGTCTTTAAAGGGAGTGAGAGATACTATAAAACAATGGCAGACAATGCACTTAAGAAGTCCAGGAAGAGACACCACTGCTGCCCCGACTTACCAGCCAAGCGGCGTCTGATTGACCCTGCACAATCATCTCAGAGGCGTGTTGTGCTCTACACCCCGTCCAGTGAGCTTCTGAGGTGCCTCGGACTCTTTCTACGTCGGAGGTGCTATAAGCTTGATCTTTCCCCTACACAGGTTATAGGATGGCTAAAAAATATCGACAACTATCTCCTTATTATGGGTTACCAACCCGTAAGTTTCCTGAGCTCAGGCAGCGTGGTCTTCCTCTATATGCTGTGTCGGGACCTCATCTCCCCAGAGGCAGACAGCGTAGAACAGCTTCAAGTGTCGGTCCTGACCTGCTACTTCATCACCCACTGCTACACCGGCAATGAGAATGGGTATCCAGAAACACCATTCCTGGTGGGCTCAAGGATGGCCTTTTGGGACCGATGCCTGTCATACATCAGCATTATGAGCTCCAAAATGATGCAGATCAATTCCGACCGCCAGATTTATAGCGAGACACTCGCTGAGCTGAAAGTTGTAGGGCAATAAGACAACCTGTGCCCCGCGTGATCTGGATGGGCAGAAGATGGATTGGAAAATAAGCCCAGAATGTCAAATTTTGTGAAGGGACCATGTTTTAGGGAGGTAATAACATCTGAGACCACCATGTTGTACATATATGTTATATACGTTATCATGGCTCCTGGAGATTTCAGATGAAAGACTCCAGGGTGCATTGTATGAACTCCTGGTTTATTACATGTCCCCCTCACAAGCCGCTCTGGCTCTTTTTCAAGCTCCTAGAGCTTCTGATTTTTGAAATTGATATCTCTTCGAGATTTCAATATTGGAATTATACCGTATGGCTCTCAGAGCAGACATTGATTTTTCACATACCTGCACTATGGTGCAAAGACATAAGTTTTCAGACTGGACTTTACAAATGCATGCTTTTTATTTGGCTCGTAGCATTTCTTTATAGGTGACAGCTGGAGAACCAGGGACTAAGTTATGAACTGTACTTAACTTACTTTACAAAATCGTTCCCTGTTCCGAGCTCTCAGTCATGTGGCCCTGAAAGCTCTGCTGTGATCCAGTATTGATGAGGTTTTCTACTGGTCACTTGTCTTCCAGGATTCTAAATCATGCCCTGTTGACAGCACATCACTAGTAATATCCCTTTTGGGGCTGGTGCTCTGTGCTGTGTGCAAGGTGCATGCGATGACCCAGCGTACAGTAGCTGGATACATGCATGCACAGACCAAAGAAGAGTGCTTGCCCTCTTCTACAGTAAAGATAGCAGAGAATTCAGAGGAAGGTAAAGACCAATACCCAGGACAGAGCACCGCAGCTAATACAATGTAGTTTACAAACTACTAACCCACTCATCAACCTCAGCACCACAAAGTCAAGTTTATCAACAAATGGTGCACAACAAGCAGGCGAATAGCAGCAGAAACCTCAATTTCAAACAAGTGAAGATCAAGTACAGAGCATCACAGAGTCTTCTGAACAGAAGAAGAAGGCAGCTGGAAGCTTTGCTGAGACTTGAACTCTGTGCTTTATACACCCAGTGCACTTAAGTTACTTAGGTAACATTGTTTCTGAAACATGCTGAATTTTCTTTTATTAAACTTAAACAGAACTTCACTTTTAATTTAGTCTTTTTTTATTTTATTTGAGGACTTTCATGTAATAAAGATGAGAGATGAATGAAAAAAATATAAACTACATTGTAAATCATGAATATGTAGTGCAAATGCCACAATGCTTGTTCTGTTTCATGTATGATAAAGAGGTGTGTTTTTATTTATTTATAATTATTATTTATATTTGTGGCCCCCTCACAGCATACTGTACATTGTATGGTGGTGTGCTTGATATTGTTGTCCAGATCCTTTACTTGACTTGAATATGACTGAGCTACACACAGTTTATATGACCAATGGACATCACTGGTCTAGAAAGAAGCTGCGGCACTTACCACCTTTATTTCTGGTTTATTTCCGAGATTGGTTACCTACCATATGGACATCTATTTCAGGGTTCTTGCCCCTTGTAAGTAAGGAGCATGGTACTGAATTAAATGCCACAGCTTTGAGGCTCTACTGCTTCTCAATGAGGAGATCGGGGTGTTGTCTCACAGTCCTTATAACAAATGCATTGACATCAAAGGGTATTTTTTTGTTTACTTTTAAGCCTAACTTTTACTGTGATTCAATATTGTCACACAATAAACCCAGTACAAATGAGTACTAGAGATAGCGAATTTCCCAAAATATGTTTCTAGTCCAGTTAGGTTCAATCGCCTATCTGATTGGGCCACCGATGCCAACTCTGCGCTTTCAGCAGTGGACCGGGTGGAAGATAATGTGAAGGAACTAGAGGCACTCTCAGCCATCCAATCTACTACTTCCTGCACTTATTCTGCCCTCACCATTATTAGAGCGGTATTCGGGCCTAAAAAATGTTGCCTTAATGTCCTTTTGCCTGCGTGCACCAGAGGAAGGTGTTTCATTTGGGCTCGTAGATGGAACAGATCAACAACGTCCTCTCCCTGCAGCAGGAGCTCCACCACCCACACCAGCACCACGACCACGGCCACGTCCCCTAGTTGATGCTCTCCTCATTTTGTTACAGTCACCCACAAAATTGCCTGACAGACGATGCGTAACGTGAACGCATAGCACCCGCACTGAATCCTGACCCATTCATTTCAATGGATCTGTGTCTTTTTTCAGTTCCATATTTTCTTTTTCTATATTCAGCATTTTTCACGCAGCTTTGGCCCAATACACTTGATTGGGTCTTTACTGATGGTTGCTAAAAGATGTTGTTTGTAAACCTTCAGTTTTTTATCACTGTAAAAAAAAAAGGCTTAAAAACGCATTGCACTTGCGCGGAAAAAACAGAACAACTGAACGCAATCGCAGACAAAACTGTCTGAACTTGCTTGCAAAATGGTGCGAGTTTCACTGAACGCACCCTGAACGCATCTAGACCTAATCCATTACACTTGTGTGAAAGGGACCTAAGAGAACCAGTAATCTCAAAAAGCACAACAGGGGCACTTACACACCCTACTGATTAGAGGCATTAACAAAAACACAGTTAAGTATTATCAACTTCATGCTATTCCTTATCAGACATCTCAGAGAGGTATGATGGGCCAGTGCCAGGCCAGCGTCGATGCTGAAGATACCCTTAATAGCGCTCTTCCTTCTTCTACAGTAGAGGCAGCATAGAAAATGATGAGGAGAACAGGAGGCGCTCTGCAGGTTGGGGCAGGCAGTACAATTATTATGAGGAGAATAGGGGACGCTCTGCAGGCTGGGACAGACAGGAAAATGATAATGAGGAGAATAGGGAGCGCTCTGCAGGTTGGGGCAGACAGTTCAATTATGATGAGAATAGGGAGTGCTCTGCTGGTTGAAGCAGGCAGTACAATTATGATGAGGAGAATGAGGCACTCTACAGGTTAGGGAAGCCCGTACAATTATGATAAGGAGAATATGGGGCTCTCTGAAGGTTTAGGCAGGCAGTCCAATTATGAGGAGGAAAATAGGAAGCGCTCCGCAGGTTGGGGCAGGCAGTACAATTTTTGCGAGGAGAATAAGGGGCGCTCTGCAGGTTGGGGTAGGCAGTACAGTTATGATAAAAATACGGGCAATCTGCACGTTGGGGCAGGCCGTACAATTATGATAAGGAGAATAGGGGGCGATCTGCAGTTTGGGGCACACAGTACAATTATTACGAGTAGAATAGTGGGCACTCTGCAGGTCGGGGCAGGCAGTACAATTATGATGAGGAGAATAGGAGGTGCTCTGTAGGTTGGGGCAGGCAGTACAATTATGATGAGGAGAATAGGAGGTGCTCTGTAGGTTGGGGCAGGCAGTACAATTATTGCAAGGAGAATAGGGGGGCACTTTGCAGGTTGGGGTAGGCAGTACAGTTATGATGAGAATACGGGCACTCTTCAGGTTAGGGCAGGGAGCATAATTAGGCAGCAGGTTGGAGCAGGTAGTACAATTATGATGAGGAGAAAAGGGGGCATTCTGCAGACTGGGGCAGGCAGTACAATTATGATAAGGAGAATAGGGGGCGCTCTACAGGTTGAGGCAGACATTACAATTATGATGAGAATAGGGGGCGCTCTGTAGGTTGGGACAGACAGTAAAACTATTATGAGGAGAATAGGGGGCACTCTGCTGGTTGGGGCAGGCAATACAATTATGATGAGGAGAATAGGGGATGCACTGCAGGCTGCGGCAGGCAGTACAATTATGATGTGGAGGATAAGGGGCACTCTGCAGTTTGGGGCAGGCATGCAATTATGATGTGGAGAATAGGGGGCGCTTTGCAGGTTGGGGCAGGCAGTACAATTATGGTGAGAATAGGGGGTACTCTGCAGGTTGGGGCAGGCAGTACAATTATGATGAGGAGAAAAGGGGGCATTCTGCAGACTGGGGCAGGCAGTACAATTATGATAAGGAGAATAGGGGGCGCTCTACAGGTTGGGGCAGACAGTACAATTATGATGAGAATAGGGGGCGCTCTGTAGGTTGGAGCAGGCAGTAAAATTATTATGAGGAGAATAGGTGGTGCTTTGCAGGGTGGAGCAGGCAGTACAATTATGATGAGGAGAATAGGAGGCACTCTACAGGTTGAGGCAGACATTACAATTATGATGAGAATAGGGGGCGCTCTGTAGGTTGGGACAGACAGTAAAATTATTATGAGGAGAATAGGGGGCACTCTGCTGGTTGGGGCAGGCAATACAATTATGATGTGGAGAATAGGGGGCGCTTTGCAGGTTGGGGCAGGCAGTACAATTATGGTGAGAATAGGGGGTGCTTTGCAGGTTGGGGCAGGCAGTACAATTATGATGAGGAGAAAAGGGGGCAGTCTGCAAGCTGGGGCAGGCAGTACAATTATGATGAGGAGAAAAGGGGGCATTCTGCAGGGTGGGGAAGGCAATGCAATTATTATGAGGAGAATAGGGGCGCTCTGCAGGTTAGGGCAGGCAGTACAATTATGATGAGAATAGGGGATACTCTGCAGGTTGAGGCAGGCAGCCAAATTATTATGAGGAGAATAGGAGGCACTCTTCAGGTTGGGGCAGGCAGTACAATTATGATGAGGAGAATAGGAGGCAATCTGCAGGCTGGGGCAGGTAGTACAAATATTATGAGGAGAATAGGGGTGCTCTGCAGGTTGGGGCAGACCATACAATTATTGAGAGGAGAATAGCAGGCGCTCTGCAGGCTGGGGTAGGCAGTACAATTATGATGAGGAGAAACAGGGGCGTTCTACAGGCTGAGGCAGGAAGTACAATTATTACGAGTAGAATAGTGGGCACTCTGCAGGTCGGGGCAGGCAGTACAATTATTATAAGAATAGGGGGTTCTCTAAAGGCTTGGGCAGGCAGTACAATTATGATGAGAATATGGGCACTCTTCAGGTTGGGGCAGGGAGCATAATTATGATGAGGAGAATAGAAGGCGCTCTGCAGGTTGGGGCAGGTAGTACAATTATGATGAGGAGAAAAGAGGGCATTCTGCAGGCTGGAGCAGGCAGTACAATTATGATGAGAAGAATAGGGTTCTCTAAAGGCTTGGGCAGGCAGTACAATTATGATGAGAATAATAGGGGGCTCTCTGCAGGTTGGGGCAGGGAGCATAATTATGATGAGGAGAATAGAAGGCGCTCTGCAGGTTGGGGCAGGCAGTACATTTATGATGAGGAGAATAGGAGGTGCTCTACAGGTTGGGGCAGGCAGTACAATTATGATGATAATAGGGGTGCTCTGTAGGTTGGGGCAGGCAGTACAATAATTATGAGGAGAATAGGGGGTGCTTTGTAGGTTGGAGCAGGCAGTACAATTATGATGAGGAGAATAGGAGGCGCTCTACAGGTTGGGGCAGACAGTACAATTATGATGATAATAGGGGTGCTCTGTAGGTTGGGGCAGGCAGTACAATAATTATGAGGAGAATAGGGGGTGTTTTGCAGGTTGGAGCAGGCAGTACAATTATGATGTAGAGAATAGGAGGTGCTCTACAATTATGATGAGGATAATAGGGGATGCACTGCAGGCTTTGGTCAGGCAGTACAATTATGATGTGGAGAATAAGGGGTACTCTGCAGTTTGGGGCAGGCCGTGCAATTATGATGTGGAGAATAGGGGGCGCTTTGCAGGTTGGAGCAGGCAGTACAATTATGATGAGGAGAATTGGAGGCACTCTGCAGGTTGGGGTAGGCAGTACAATTATGATGAGAATAGGGGGTGCTCTGTAGGTTGGGGCAGGCAGTAGAATTATGATGAGGAGAAAAAGGGGCATTCTGCAGGCTGGGGAAAGCAATACAATTATTATGAGGAAAATAGGGGCGCTCTGCAGGTTAGGGCAGGCAGTACAATTATGACAAGAATAGGGGATACTCTGCAGGTTAGGACAGGCAGTACAATCATGACGAGAATAGGGGATACTCTGCAGGTTGGGGCAGGCAGCATAATTATTATGAGGAGAATAGGAGGCACTCTTCAGGTTGGGGCAGGCAGTACAATTATGATGAGGAGAATAGGAGGCGCTCGACAGGTTGGGGCAGACAGTACAATTATGCTGAGAATAGGGGCGCTCTGTAGGTTGGGGCAGGCAGTAAAATTATTATGAGGAGAATAGGTGGTGCTTTGCAGGTTGGAGCAGGCAGTACAATTATGATGAGGAGAATAGGAGGCGCTCTACAGGTTGGGGAAGACAGTAAAATTATGATGAGAATAGGGGGCACTCTGTAGGTTGGGGCAGGCAGTAAAATTATTATGAGAATAGGGGGCGCTCTGCAGGTTGGGGCAGGCAGTATAATTATTGAGAGGAGAATAGGTGGCACTCTGCAGTTGGGGCAGGCAGTACAATTATTATAAGAATAGGGGGGCGCTCGGCAGGTTGGGGCAGGCCGTACAATTATAATGAGGAGAATAGGAGGCGATCTGCAGGCTGAGGCAGGGAGTACAATTATGATGGAGAATAGGGGGAGCTCTGCAGGGTTGGGCAGGTAGCACAATTATGATGAGGAGATTTAGAGGCGCTCTGCAGGTTGGGGCAGGCAGTACAAATATGATGAGAATAGGGGGCACTTTGCAGTTTGGGGTAGGCAGAAAAATTATGATAAGGAAAATACGGGGGTGCTCTGCAGTTTGGGGCAGGCAGTACAGTTATCCGGGGCTCCTTTCTTGCGGGGCTCCAGCGGGACTCGCACCTATAAGACAATGGGGGCATAGCCTAGAGATATGCCCCCGTTGTCCATGATGAGACAACCCCTTTAACATACTTTAAAAAAAAAAAATTATGATTTTTTTTATTTTTTTTACATTTTCCATGTCACTCTCTATATTTAAAAACCAACCATAATATCCTGCACTTTTCCTAAAATATGTTAAGACTTTCTGTCTTTTGAGACAAAATGGTCTGGAGGGGACCTCTTTGACTTCTATGGTAGTTTTCTACACATGCTCGACTGACCTGTGCAGAGGTCAGGAGGGAACTGATAAATAGTGAATAGTGGATCCTGTGTTATCTATACAAAGATGTTACTTGTCATTGTAATCCTGTCTGGGGATAATGATATTGGCTACTGAAAAGTTACCTGTAAGGAACAGGAAATCTTGCATGACGTCATCACAATGGGAGTGCAGGTCCTTGCTGCTACATGCTGCAAGGAGTGAGTGTCCCCTTGGAGGCAGCAGGACCTGTGAAATGTCATCATGCTGGGACCGCAGATGCTGTTCTGCGCATCCAGTCAGGAGCGTGTGTTCCCTGCTGTGCGTTAAAACGGATGAGGTGAGGTTTTTTTCTTTCTTTTACGCAAGCAGAATGGGGGAGGGGTGTGTGGGAAAGGCATTACTAATGAGCGCTACTCAATGAAGGTCTCATTAGTAATAGTGCTCGCTCCGCAGCGCCCCCTTAGCCCTAACTTTGAGAATCCCGAACATGTCCTCTTAGGCCCCTTTCACACGAGTGAGTTTTCCGCGCGGGTGCAATACATGATGTGAACGCATAGCACCCGCACTGAATCCTGACCCATTCATTTCAATGGGTCTGTGTATATGAGCGTTTTTTTTCACGCATCAGTTCTACATTGCGTGAAAATCGCAGCATGTTCTATATTCTACGTTTTTCAAGCAGCCCTGGCCCCACAGAAGTGAATGGGGCTTCAGTGACAAATGCATTGTATCCGGAGGCACCCTGAACGCATCCTGACCTAATCCGTCATGCTCGTGTGAAAGACGCCTTATTCTTAAATCCTGGCTGGACTATTTTGTTTAGGTCCAATAAAGAGGATATGTCTTGGGAAAAGAGGATGTATGGTGGTCCTATTATATACATTTAAAAATCTATATACATGAAACTCACCAAAATAAAAATACATGTATTTTTAACATAAAAACGTGATTTAAAGGGGTTGGCCACTTTCTGGTTACTGTTGACCAATGTGTTTCGTAAGATGATTATGTGACACTTACTAATATAGTCTTTGTTGAAATTTTGTGGTATTTTCTATATTTTATAAGGTATGCCCCCTGAGGTGGAATCTGATTGGTTGCTGTGGGCATCTAAGCCAGTTTTCCTTTGCCCCAGTTTTAATAACTCTCCCCCTTTCTCTTAGCCCTCTTGCACACTAACGTATTTTCATTTCGTGCCCGTTCAGGTTATTTTGTGGACCGTATACGGAACCATTCATTTGAATGGGTCTGCAAAAAAAAATGGACGGTACATTCTGTTTCCGTATGCCCGTATTTCCGTTCCGCAAAAAAATAGAACATGTCCCATTATTGTCCGCATTACGGACAAGGATAGGACTGTTCTATTAGGGGCCAGCTGTCTTGTTCCGCAAAATACGGAATGCACATGGATGTCATCCGTAATTTTTGCGGATTGCTAAATTCATACGGTCGTGTGCATGAGCCCTTAAAATGTATGTGGAGGTGTCTCCCGCCACTTTAAATAGCTCAGATAGTGGCAGTAATCTGTTAATATTCGAGCTGTTTGCCACAAGCGTCAGAGCAGAGATGCCATAGTAACAGCTTGATGGCTACCTCCAGCAAAAGGTGAAAGGAGAGATGGGAAGTGAGGATAACATCGCACCTGATGTGAAGGAAAAAACATCTAAGGAACTGGAGGGAAGAGTTGCTGTGTGGATAGGGAACACATTGCTCTCTGACAGACGCGCCGTAATGCTGGAGTATTATGTGTGTTACAGACAATACTCAGTGCTGTGCATAGAATGCTCGCCTATCAGGAAATGCTCTAATAGCAATTACCTATTAATGCTTATATTATAACATATTATAATTTGTAGAGATGTGGTTCATTTCTGATTGCAATCCAGAAATGCGATTGTGCTTGGTGGTGAATTTAAAGGTATGGGCACAGCATGGCTGAAATGTGACAGGGGTGAGAATGAGAACCAGGTGGCCCTAAAAGCCGCACTGGTGTTCCTGTAACTCGTTTGATAGTTTTTTCACTGTGCTTTGTTAATAGTTGTGTGGTTTGGGGGGGATTTGCGGCTGCTTCTCAGCCACTGCACAACCGCACCACATGGCCGTATCCTAGAGAAGAGACATTGGAATCTGAAATTCCCTGCAGATGTGCAAGTGTACTCCGAGATCGAAGACGATTTGGTGCCGAAGACAGGTTGCACTGCCCAGTGCACAAATAATACTGACATACAGTGCTCATATAGTGGCAACATATACTACGTACATAGTATCACCATGTGTCACGATCAGTGTTGGGGGGGGGGGGGGGGACAGTAGCTGGGCCTGGAAACTAGGGAAGAAACAGGTCACCTCCTAGACAACCCTAATCCGGGCCCTAACTACCTATCAATATAATTAGATCCTGAAGGTAGGAATATTCATATGCAGGATACCTAGGCCTTTATATCCCAATTAGGCCCTGGAAAATCCTCCCCAGATGGACGAATGGATGTCTCTGTCTCAGGCCCAGATACAACAACAGGCAATATAACAAACACAAACAAACAGAACACTTAACTTCTGTAGAGACAGACAAGCAGGAACACCAGAGACAAACTCACACCAGCTCAGCCAAACCCAATTGAAGCTATCTGCTGCATAGTCAGAAGGATGGGGTCAGACTATAACGGGTAGAAGTGATGACCACTGAGCAACAGCTGAGAAAAGGGAAGTGGTCATTAACCCTATCAACACTGAATTAAGAGAAATCAAGGAGGCTGTTAGATTCCTCCAAGCTCAGCCAATCTACTTGATTTCCTGACATCAGTTACCTGAGGGACCGTGACACCATGTTGAACTGCCATAGGGTGCTCAGTTTACCCATGTAATGTACACAAAATAAGCCTACATGCACAAGAACGTTTGTGTTTTGTGGTCCACAAAAAAAAGTATGATGTCCGTATGGCATCCTTTTTTTCATTGTAAAAAATGCCTATCCTTGTCGGCCAAACGGACAAGAATAGGACATGTTCTATTTTTTTGCGTGGCTACGGAACGGAGCAACGGATGAGGACAGCAGACGGAGTGCTGTCCGCATCTTTTGCGGTCCTACTGAGGTGAATGGGTCCGCACCGGAGCCGCAAAAAATGCTCGGATGCAGAACCAAACCACGTTCATGTGCATGTAGGCTAAAACACATTGTACAATTATTTTTAAGCAAGATTAAATCATTTTTTTAAATGAAAGGCAAAAGTTAATTTGTGGGGCTTGCTGGGCAGAACATACTGCGTGACCACTGGAACCTGGCCTTCCTGGGCCAAATAAGAGTGCAGAGTTCTTGCTATCATATGAGGTAACATATTCACCTGCCACCATGGAAACGCAGTGCAATCTGCTGGCATCAATTTTTATACCAAACGATTCAACATAATGTTTTTTATTCAGGCAAAGCTGTCAGTCACTGATAGGAACGTCCACGGAATTGTGGAGAGAGAAAGGTTTAAATGAATAAATACATTTTGCTGAATCTTTTCCCATAAAACTATACATCATTCTGCTCAGCTCCTCCTGCTCTGTAACATGCATTTCAGGGTGACACGTTCCTTTTAAAGGGGTTATCCTGGAAAAAAATTGATGATCTATCCACAGGATAGGCCATCAATATCAGATCTGCTGTTAGAAGAGGTTGACCCTCCGTGAGCACCGCAACCTCCTCCTAGGCCATGTGATGTCAGCGTACATCAGTCACATGGCCTAGTTGCAGCTTATCCCCATTGAAGTGAATGGGGTTGAGCTGCAATACCAAGCACAGCCACTATCCTATGTATGGCGCTGTGCTTGGTAGGCTGCTGGGAGTCCACAGCACTCACCAGAGATCCAGGGGGTAAGGCGGCGGCTCCTTGGAACAGCTGATCTGGTAATGATGGCCTATCCTGAGAATACACACATTCATTCATGGCTATTGCACACGTGTGCAGTCTTGCACTTTGTCCCTATAGTTTCATATACCTGTATGGTGCTGTTTTTTCCTCTTAAGGCACACAATACACATTACTATATTGTAAGCCAAACCCACCAAGAATGGAGGGTTCGACTGACAGTCTAACGTGTATGGGGCGCTCTCTACACCTGCCATGATGTCAGGAGAGACAAAGATCGGGCATCGGACTTTCTCCTCTTTTCCCATAGCCTACATATACACGTTCGGTCACGGTATGTGTGTGAGTTGGAAGATAGCTGCTGGCCATACAATCGTTCGTACTTCCTGCTATTGAATGTGTATGCTCGCACTTTAAGAGTACCTCAGTAAGGTTTTTGCTGTCATTTCTGTGGCAGTTTATAGAGCCAAAGCTAGAATTGGATCCAGCAGGAAAGAGAAGTATAAGCCCTTATTTTGCATTTCTCATTCCCTTTGACAAAAAAAACTGCCACAAAAAGCTGTGCGTGACCTCACCCTAAGGCCTCTTTCACACGACCGTTTTTTTTTTCCGTTTTGCGGGCCGTTTTTTGCGGTCCGTATACGGTCCGTATACGGAACCATTCATTTCAATGGTTCCGCAAAAAAAAACGGAATGTACTCCGTGTGCATTCCGTTTCCGTATTTCCGTTTTTCCGTTCCGTTTAAAGATAGAACATGTCCTATATTTGGCCGCAAATCACGTTCCGTGGCTCCATTAAAGTCTATGGGTCCGCAAAAAAACGGAATGCATACGGAAATGCATCCGTATGTCTTCCGTATCCGTTCCGTTTTTTGCGGAACCATCTATTGAAAATGTTATGCCCAGCCCAATTTTTAATATGAAATTACTGTATACTGTATTTGCCAAACGGAAAAACGGAACGGAACAACGGAACGGAAACGGAACCACAACGGAAGCAAAAAACGGAACAACGGATCCGTGAAAAACGGACCGCAAAACACTGAAATGGACATACTGTCGTGTGAAAGAGGCCTAATACAGTCTTTTAGAAACCTGCTATTCCCCCCACCCCACAGATTCCATATGATAAAAACCCCTGTGCATCTGTTTATGATATTGGATGCACAAAGGAGTATAGTATTATTATTTATTTATTTTATGCACTTACCGTATATAGCGCTACTATATTCTGCAGCGCTTTACAGACTATTTATTTATTTATTTTATGCACTTACCGTATATAGCGCTACTATATTCCGCAGCGCTTTACAGACTATTTATTTATTTATTTTATGCACTTATATAGCTCTGTATGGGTCCACAGATCCCTGTACCTGAGGTCTTATAGAAGATGGCGTCTGTAAGTAAATCCACTGGGTGACCACAATATCCACTAGCAAGGCTGACCTTACGGGTATGTGACCTGTGTGAGCTGAAGAAGGCACCACAGATGGCCGGGCATCCGAGGCACGTCACCACTACATAGCAGTATTATTGGACAGCACTTTTATTATATTATTTAGGTATGGAGCTGTGTGGTCATTGTATGTTGGCATTATTGGTAGTATACTTGACAAATGATTTGCACTGCTGATTAGGCAGTATACAGGATATTACCTTTACAATGTAGCACAGTACGGCAGTAAATATATTACACCGTACACTGGGAAAAAATACCAACAGTATATAGAAGTTGGAATTGAAATATATCTACACGTTTCCAGATTGCAAAGGATGAGGAAGGTAATAAACATCTGCTAGAATGATTTTGACTACACATTCAAGTCAGGACTGGGACATAGGGTAGTCATGCCACGTAGCCGCTGCACTAAATTATTGTATCTTCCACTCGGGTCTAGGCCACATGCAACCCCTAGGTTAAAAAAACGGTGGCTCAGTGGTTAGCCCTGGTGCCTTGCAGCGCCGGGGTCCTGGGTCCAAATCCGACCAAGGACAACATCTGCATGGAGTTTGTAAGTTCTCCCCATGTTTGTGTGGGTTTTCTTCGGGTTCTCCGTTTTCCTCCCACACTCCAATCCAAACATATGGATAGGGAACTTAGAAGTTGAGCCCCATTGGGGACAGTGTGATGCTAATGTCTGTAAAGCGCTGCAGAATATAGTAGCGCTATATAAGTGCATAAAATAACTAATAAATATAATGTAAGCTGTATATGACTTATGTAACATCAAGAGAATCATACCTGGAGCACACGTATGCCAGATCAGAGACATTGATCATTAACCATGTAACATTAAGAAAAATCCACAGCTCCAAAACCGGTCCCTGAGGACGTATGAATACATTGTGATTGGTGTCTGTTTTGCAAGTCAAATATTGTAAATCCTGTTTTTGGCCACTAGAGGGCATCCTATAACCTTGTCTTCCCACATAAATAACAATGTTATTTCGTCCTATAAGAGCGCTCTTCTAAAAATGTGTTGGTTTATAATTCATGTGCCTGTGAGGCATTATGCTCTCCGATAATTGGTATGTCATGGATGCAGTGCTGTTTTCTTTGAAATATGCGTATCTCAACAAACTATTTATGAGGAAAAAAAATCATGTACATCAGAAGTTTTGATGAACTAAGAATTTTTTTTTGTTCTCGATTCCAGTTCATTTAGTCTTTTGATTCAATTATAGCGAAAAGTGGCATGTAGTGTGAGCCACTGCTATCAGGACCTGTCACCAGTCAAGCCACAAGGAAAGGGAGCTGGCACCATTGCAATATATTACCAGCCACGTAGCTACAAATTATTTTCTTATATCGCGTTGTTATCAAATTATTCCTCCCATTAAATTCCAAAGTTTTTTTAGAGCAAAATGGAACTTTTAACATTAGTGAAAGCCCCGGAGTAACCCAGTGTTTTACTGCTCCGCTCTGTGAGAAATACAGAAATGAACACGGTTTCCTTTTCTATTTGTCATCCTCACAGGAGAAGTTTTTCGCTGCCTCTAGGACATATCGTTTATAGACTATTGATTACTACATAAGAGACATACATTTATGTGGTAGTACAATGGAGGAAGACAGACATAATTCAAGGCGTTACGACCCGTTCTCTACTTTTAAAGTGATAGAGATATCAGAATTTTGTAAACTATGCTTGCTACAGTACATGTGGCTTTTTGGTTCACATCCTATTACTTTATCTGCAAAATATCTGAGGTCCTCTTGCAGTGGCCCCCTGAGGAGCCGGGGTAGAGGATAGGGGTGGTAGTGGCTCTGATTAAGTGTTGTGTCATTGTGAACTCCCACAGGGCGGTACTCCCTGGGAATCAGCGCAGTGGAAATGTAGAAATGACGAAGGAAGCCAGAGTTAAACCTAACAAACTTGAAATACGTACATTAACAGCAGACTTTAAAGGGGTTTTCCTGGTTCCGAGCTGAACCCAGACATAACCACATTTTTACCCAGGCAGCCCCCCTAATATGCATTTCATGCTCTGATGCTCTCCTTTGCCCTGCACTGTATAGCATAGGGCAAGGGCTTTTTTGTTTATGTTTTTACACTGCTGGGCAGAGGCTTCCGATAAGCAGTGTATTCGGTGGCGTCACTGGCTCTGATGGGCGAGCTTTAGTGCTGCACTAGCCATTAGGCTTCACTAAAGCCAGCTCATTAGTGCCGGCGACGTCACTGGGCTCACTTCTGGGTGGAAGCCTCTGCTTAGCAGTCCCTATGGAGAGCCCGGTACGTCACTGGATCTCTTAAAAAAGTCTTTGCCCTGCGCAATTGTGTACAGGGCAAAACTGATGCTCATCTTAGAGGGCTGCCTGGGTGAAAATGTGGGTATGTCTGGGTTCAGCTCTAAACCAGGACAACCCCTTTATGTGCAGTTCTTCTCTGGCACCAGCAAGGTTATAGGGACAGGTTGGTTGGTGGCAATTCAGCCCTTGGATGATACTGGTCTGGTGGTTGCTTGGTGATGGGTGGCTTGGCTGTAGTCCCTCACCTTACAGCAGTGTCTGTAGATACTATCAGAGCTGTTCACGCTGCTGGTTACCGGAGGAGAGCTTGGGTATTTCTCCCTGAAGAATCTGTAACAGGAGCAGGAGCTCTACAACTTGCTTCCTCTCCCCTCTGTCTCTTTACAGGAACTTCTCCTCTTGGCAGGGAGCAGGACCAACCTACTCCTACCAAGAGGGCAGGAGCAAGGTAATTAACCCTGTTCCTGCCAACCTTTGCCATTCCTTCCTGGTGGTAACGGTCAGTAAACAAACGGTATAATACCTGATGCATAACAATATTAACTACAGTTGCAAGAAAAAGTATGTGAACCCTTTGGAATGATATGAATTTCTGCACAAATTGGTCATAAAATGTGATCTGATCTTCATCTAAGTCAGTCTGCTTAAACTACTAACACACAAAGAATTAAATGTTACCATGTTTTTATTGAACACACCATGTAAACATTCAAAGTGCAGGTGGAAAAAGTATGTGAACCCCTAGACTAATGACATCTCAAAGAGCTAATTGGAGTGAGGTGTCAGCCAACTGGAGTCCAATCAATGAGATGACATTGGAGGTGTTGGTTACAGCTGCCCTGCCCTATAAAAAACACACACCAGTTCTGGGTTTGCTTTTTACAAGAAGCATTGCCTGATGTGAATGATGCCTCGCACAAAAGAGCTCTCAGAAGACCTACAATTAAGAATTGTTGACTTGCATAAAGCTGGAAAGGGTTATAAAAGTATCTCCAAAAGCCTTGCTGTTCATCATCAGTCCACGGTAAGACAAATTGTCTATAAATGGAGAAAGTTCAGCACTGCTGCTACTCTCCCTAGGAGTGGCCGTCCTGTAAAGATGATTGCAAGAGCACAGCGCAGACTGCTCAATGAGGTGAAGAAGAATCCCAGAGTGTCAGCTAAAGACTTACAAAAGTCTCTGGCATATGCTAACATCCCTGTTAGTGAATCTACGATACGTAAAACACTAAACAAGAATGGATTTCATGGGAGGATACCACAGAGGAAGCCACTGCTGTCCAAAAAAAACATTTCTGCATGTTTACAGTTTGCACAAGAGCACCTGGATGTTCCACAGCAGTACTGGCAAAATATTCTGTAGACAGATGAAACCAAAGTTGAGTTGTTTGAAAGAAACACACAACACTATGTGTGGAGAAAAAGAGGCACAGCACACCAACATCAAAACCTCATCCCAACTGTGAAGTATGGTGGTGGGGGCATCATGGTTTGGGGCTGCTTTGCTGCCTCAGGGCCTGGATGGATTGCTATCATCGAAGGAACAATAAATTCCCAAGTTTACCAAGACATTTTGCAGGAGAACTTAAGGCCATCTGTCTACTAGCTGAAGCTCAACAGAAGATGGGTGTTGCAACAGGACAACGACCCAAAGCATAGAAGTAAATCAACAACAGAATGGCTTAGGCTACTTTCACACTAGCGTTCGGCTGTCCGCTTGTGAGCTCCGTTTGAAGGGGCTCACAAGCGGACCCGAACGCTTCCGTCCAGCCCTAATGCATTCTGAGTGGACGCGGATCCGCTCAGACTGCATCATTCTGGCGGCGTTCAGCCTCCGCTCCGCTCAGCAGGCGGACACCTGAACGCTGCTTGCAGCGTTCGGGTGTCCGCCTGGCCGTGCGGTTGGCAAGCGGATCCGTCCAGACTTACAATGTAAGTCAATGGGAACGGATCCGATTGAAGATGACACAATATGGCTCAATCTTCAAATGGATCCGTCCCCCATTGACTTTCAATGTAAAAGCCTGGACGGATCCGTTCAGGCTAATTTCACACTTAGACATTTTTTGACAATATAATGCAGACGGATCCGTTCTGAACGGAGCCACCGTCTGCATTATATGAGCGGATCCGTTCAGAACGGATCCGCTCTGAACGCTAGTGTGAAAGTAGCCTTAAACAGAAGAAAATACACCTTCTGGAGTGGTCCAGTCAGAGTCCTGACCTCAACCCGATTGAGATGCTGTGGCGTGACCTCAAGAAAGCGATTCACACCAGACATCCCAAGAATATTGCTGAACTGAAACAGTTCTATAAAGAATAAATTGAGGCAACTGGACGTACTGTAGATTTCTTGAAAACGTTTCACTCGTTCTTCCAACAAGCTTTCTCAATTCAACTCGTTGGAAGAACGAGTGAAACATTTTCAAGAAATCTACAGTACGTCCAGTTGCCTTGATTTATTCTTTACAGATATATACCATGACCTGGATAAATGAGAACCTTCACAGACAGTTCTATAAAGAGGAATGGTCAAGAATTACTCCTGACCGTTGTGCACGTCTGATCTGCAACTACAGGAAACGTTTGGTTGAAGTTATTGCTGCCAAAGGAGGTTCAACCAGTTAGGGCCCTTTCACACTTGCGTTGTCCGGATCCGGCATAGAGTTCCGTCGTCGGGGCTCTATGCCGGAAGAATCCTGATCAGAATTATCCTAATGCATTCTGAATGGAGAGAAATCCGTTCAGGATGCATCAGGATGTCTTCAGTTCCGGAACGGAACGTTTTTTGGCTGGAGAAAATACCGCAGCATGCTGCGCTTTTTGCTCCGGCCAAAAATCCTGAACACTTGCCGCAAGGCCGGATCCGGAATTAATGCCCATTGAAAGGCATTGATCCGGATCCGGCCTTAAGCTAAACGTCGTTTCGGCGCATTGCCGGACCCGACGTTTAGCTTTTTCTGAATGGTTACCATGGCTGCCGGGACGCTAAAGTCCTGGCAGCCATGGTAAAGTGTAGTGGGGAGCGGGGGAGCAGTATACTTACCATCCATGCGGCTCCCGGGGCGCTCCAGAGTGACGTCAGGGCGCCCCAAGCGCATGGATCACGTGATCGCATGGCACGTCATCCATGCGCATGGGGCGCTCTGACGTCACTCTGGAGCGCCCCGGGAGCCGCGCGGACTGTAAGTATACCGCTCCCCGCTCCCCACTACTACTATGGCAACCAGGACTTTAATAGCGTCCTGGGTGCCATAGTAACACTGAACGCATTTTGAAGACGGATCCGTCTTCAAATGCTTTCAGTACTTTTGCGTTTTTCCGGATCCGGCGTGTAATTCCGGCAAGTGGAGTACACGCCGGATCCGGACAACGCAAATGTGAAAGGGCCCTTATTAAATCCAAGGGTTCACATACTTTTTCCACCTGCACTGTGAATGTTTACATGGTGTGTTCAATAAAAACATGGTAACATTGAATTCTTTGTGTGTTATTAGTTTAAGCAGACTCTGATTGTCTATTGTTGTGACTTAGATGAAGATCAGATCACATTTTATGACCAATTTGTGCAGAAATCCATATAATTCCAAAGGGTTCACATACTTTTTCTTGCAACTGTATATACAATTTGTAGTACCCCCAGGTCTGGCATACCACAACCTCATGTGATTTCTAATCTGTATTTATGTGAAGTGCCAGTTTGGAACTAGTTTAGACATTGAGGTAAACTGGTTAAAAGCTACATCTACTTTTTCACATATTTTTGTTTTATTGTTCCTTTTTTTGTTCCTTATTTTTTTTATGAACCAACTTTGTGCATGGTGTAATTAAAAAAGAATCCTAGCATTGTGTGTATACAGCTCCAGTGCAGATGTACGTGTATCCATAGTTATAAACTACAGTGGTCCTTCCAATTACTCAGGTTGCAATAGACTTTTTCTTGTAAGTTGAAAGCTCATATAGCATACATTGCCACAGACCCTGTCGATCTGACACACATCATTCCCTGGGAGATCCGGTCAATCAGCATGGGTATTTCACTGGTAAAGTAAACGTATTACTGAAATGCATGCACTGATTGGCTGTCTATAGCGCCTCTCTACAGTACAGGGCAGTACTGCATGTTCTATACTGCTCTTTACCTCTGCTACATTCTTCTGGTACACTGTATGTAATTTACTAGACCCTGAAAAAGCTCCTGTCCTCATCACAGAAAGTGATTTACAACTTCCAGCATCTATTTCTGGCTTTTTTATTTGAGGACTTTATTTCTATTAGTTATCTACTTTCTTTAAAGGGGTTCTCTGGGAATTAGGAAAATGAAAATACTTAAATATTACTTCATTATAAATATATTCCCAAAACTTTTTCATTAGGTATAATGGCTCGTTTTGTCCAGGGAGCAATCATTAGGAAAAACAAAATGACCACTGTCCTAATCACACATGAGGACAATTAACTTCACAACACTGAGCTAAAGAGTTGCCTCATCATCCTCTCTGCTCTACTTGTTAGGGATTATGATCCTGAATACAGTCTTAAATAGGGTCATAAGCTAAATCTCTGTAGGAATGGCGTTCATGAGCAGATGTGGCTGATGAGCAGCAGCACTTGTCTGTAGTCTCCATCACCACAGCCCCACATTACCACAGCCTGTCCTGTCCGTCCTCTCTGTGCTTTATGTCTCCTTATGAACTCCATTCCTACAGAGCTTCAGCTGAAGATCTTCTCATCTATATTCAGGAACATAATCCCTGACAAGTAGGAGAGGAGGATGAGGCAGATCTTTACCTTAGTGTTGTAAAGTAACTTGTCCTGCTGTGTGATTAGGGCAGGCTTTGTGTAATAGGACAGCGGCCATTTTGTTTCTCCTAATCATTGCTCCCTAGAAAACTAGCAATTATAACTAATGAAAGGTATCTGGGAATATATTTATAATAAAGTAATATTTATGTATTTTAATTTTCTTAATTCCTGGAGAACCCTCTTTAATCTTCATTTTTATTATTTATTCAGTTATTCAGTTTACTTACAATGGTTAACCAAAAACAAATTAATATTTCAATTTGAGGAAACTCAGACACAAAGAAACCCTCTATAGTCTTGATCCTCAGTCATCTTCCCATCTATCTGACCCTCATTCTGGCTAGACTCTTCCCCATCCCTCACTCATTTCCAAATGATTAATATTAAAGAGGTTGTCCCACAAAACACATTCTACATTTTTCAAACTAGCACCTGGGTCTGAATAGTTTTATAATTGTGTGTGATTAACAATTCAGTCTATTCACTGAGATATTCAGTGAAAGGCATCTATTCACAGTAGCACCACCTGTTTGTTCTCTTCCTTATTTCTCTGTCCACCCTAGTAACATCACTGAGGTGGTCGCACAATCTCACTTCCATCCTTTAACTACCACCAGCTATACCTACTGTTAGAAGCTGTGACAGTTACAAGGAAAGATATGCCTCTTGAGAAAAGTCATACCCCCTGAGCTATAACAGGGAGAGAGCTGCAGCGCAAAGGACATCCTCCCTGAGAAAAGACATGTCCTCCGAGCTGCCAGCTTGAAATGAATCTAGCAGAAACAATTGAAATAATGAATAGGGAGATCTCTGGATCCATGTGAAGTGCAGGGCTGGTTCTAGCTTTGTTAGAAAGAAATTGTCATGTACTATTTGATGTCTAATTTTGATTTTTCACATTAATCATGGGATAAACCCTTTAATATTATTAATTACCTGGACATATATGGCATATTCACAGGATACATCATAAATGTGTGATAGGTGCATGTCCCACCTCTGGGCTCTCAAGAATGAAGCCCTGTCTCATGTGGCATGGAAGGGAAGGTGACTGTGCATGCGTGGCTCTCTCCATTCACTACAAGAGAATTTAGACTAGAACCTTCAGAATCACAGGTGCATATCCATGAAGCAAACATGATTGCCAAAAAACAAAATGGCTGCACACCATTATACATATAAACAATAGAGCTAAGAAATGGGGATCATTCCAAATAAAAGTGGTACAATACCAACTGTAAATTAGTTAATGGAAGCTCTTTTCGCACATATTTGCTCAAACATGTGTCGGGCCCATCTACCAGGCGTCAAGGTGGCTTCCGCAGATGGGTCCCTAACACTGAATATACCGTGCATGTCCGCAGCTCTATAGGCTAAAAAGAGGTGACAGAATCCCTTTAAGTGTTTTCTTGAGGAAGGGTTACCTTGTTCTTACAGAAGATTAAGATCTGGTTCCTGAGTATCCCTCAGGAGTGTTGGTTTAACATTGGAAATAGATAAGGTTCCTAGGAGCAGGAGCTCTGCATGTGCTTCCTCACTCCCCCACTATTAGAACAGGAGAAAAATGGAAAGTGAATGACACAGAACTCAGACGCTGTAAAACAGGACCTTGTAGGAGTATAAATGGTTTCAGTAAATTCTGATCTTCTTGAGTATCAGATGGTTTATTGGTTAAAACTGTCTTGAATAAATAGCGCGTTTCACTCCTCTATCGGAACAGGAAGTCTCCTCTTCTTCTTGCTAGACTAGAAATCCCCCGCCTGGCAGAAGGCAGGACCAGCACACTCCTACCAAGAGTGGAGGAACAGGGTGGTTAGCTGTGCTCCTGCCAACCAATGCCAACTGTTACCTCCCCTGCTGGAATAAATGGCATACCATCACATTACCTTACATAACATTGCATATAAAATATTACACAACTGCAGGTAACCCCAGGTCTGCGGCACTGCACATACAGTATCGCAATAACAATAAATATATTATTAAGGTGCGCAATTTTATACATTTTGACACACAAGCAAAGACAGACTTGGACAGAAATGTCTCCCTATATTTATGAGCGAACACTATTTAGAAGGTTGTGGCATTTTTCGTTTTAAATGAACCAGATGGAAAGGTGGACATAGGCACTTAGTTGCTCTTATTTGTGTTCTAACTTTCTAAAATGCCGAATCTGTTGACTGGACATTTAGCCAATTTCTGGTGTAGAATCTTTGGCTTAGGCTTAGCACTGGCACCTTCCAGTATCTTCTCCTGAGCAGATTCTGTCACTGAGCGATTAGATTAATCACACAAGAAAGCATTTGACTGATACGCATTGTCTTTATGCTGGGAAACAGGAAATCTGTATCCTGCGAGATGTGATTGAAAGAGAAATCTGATGTTTACACAGTGACAACTTACTACAACTCTCAACAGGTTTTACAGTGAAAGAAAATGGAACTGTATTACAAGTCCTCAATATAAATGTTTGCATTATAAACTGCTGGATTAAAGCATGCAACCAATTCCATCAAACATTGCCTTTCACAGCTGGGCACCTGCCAGGACATTGAAATAGGAGAAATCCTGATACCTCTCTCATTCAGAACCCTCTTACTGCTGGAAGCAGTGGCAGACCACGCAGCTGCTATGGGGCCCATGGGAGGAAGGGGCCCAAAGTGGATGGAAGGCCCCACCCCCTGATTATTCTACCACAGCAATGGCTGCTGCTTGAGTCTACTGTATATGGGGCTCGGCTGGCCCTGCTTCCCCTGTGCTTACAGCCTTACGTGTATGTTCCCAGGAACAGTCCCCAGGAAGCCTAAGACTTCATTCACACGTCCGCAATTCTGTTCCACATTTTGCGGAACGGAATTACGGACCCATTCATTTCTATGTGGCCACACGATGTGCTGTCCGGATGCGGAAATGTGGATCCGCACTTCCGGGTCTGCAATTCCGTTCCCGAAAAAAATAGAACATGTCCTATTCTTGTCCGCAATTACGGACAAGATTAGGCATTTTCTATTATAGTGCCGGCGATGGGCGGTCCACAAAATGCAGAACGCACATTGCCGGTGTCCGTGGATATGCAAAACACATACGTTTGTGTGAATGGATTCTAAGAGAGAGCTCTCTCCCCGCTGTCAGCTGAGCACTGAACTGGCCAATCAGTATTTAGCAGTGCTAAGAGACTGCTGCTGATTGGCTATACAAGCGCAGCCGACAGATACAGAAGTGAGCGGGCCAGAGTGAGATCTTCTGCTGCTCCCATGCATAACACCATGTTGGCACTGCCTGGCGCAGTGAAGGCTGACTGCCGGACTGGACACAGGGCACAGCCACAGGAACTGAGTCAGTAACTCTGTAGTGCACTCGCTGCACTGCAGAAAGTTAAGAAAAAAAAGCAGCATCGAGCAGAGTTCATTTGTGTGTGTGTGGTGTGTATGGGGGAGTAGGGGGTGGGGGGAATCAGCAGCAAGCAGAGTTCATTAGAAGGGGTCCCCCCATGAGCTCTGCTTTGCTTGCTGCTGATGCTTATATAGAGAACAGCGTGCCCCAAGCACCCCCCCCCATGATCTCTGCTTGCTGCTAATGCTTATATAGAGGACATTGTGCCCCCCCTCCCCATGAGCTCTGTCTGGGATACACTAAGCATTAGAAGCAAGCATAGTTCATGGCGAGGGGGGTAGGGGTCTACTTAGGGCACACACTGTCTTCTGTATAAGATATATATATATATATATATATATATATAGCAGGAAAAATTCCACGGCACATCCAAGGCGTAAAATAAAATTAGGCTTTATTCACAAGCCTAATTTTATTTTACGCCTTGGATGTGCCGTGGAATTTTTCCTGCTACTTTATTGAAGGGGGATCGCCTTCACAGCCGCTGGCACTCCGCCTACACCTATACACTGCTGTGCTGCTCTAATTCGAATTCTCTCTCTCTCTCTATATATATATATACAGTATCTAACTACTAGTGTTGATCGAGCACCGTAGTGCTCGGGGGCTTGGGTCGAACACCTTGGGATGTTCGGGTGCTCGACCGAGCACCCGAGTATAATGGAAGTCAATGGGAGAACCTGAGCATTAAACCAGGAACCCCCTGCTCTGAAGAAGGGAGGGTGCCTGGTTTATAGGAAAATGTCATAAATTGATGAAAACACCACCGAAAAGGTTCTGGAACAGCATGGGGAGGATGTCTGGATACATCTTGTACTCGCAGGTTGCTGCTGGGAACGATGTTGTCCAAATAGTACGCCACTTTTACAGACTGACAATAATACGCACGAATCCGAAGAAAAGATCAAGGTTAGAGGAAAAATTGATAGGAAACATTCTTTCCTGTATATTTACTTGTATATAAAGTGCAAGTGCTGCCAAAAAAGGGCCTCATTCACTTTGTGGTACAATTGTTCATGTAGTGGGACTCCTACACTTATAAAGCCTATGCACTAAGTGAAAGGGCTGCCAAAAATTACAAGGAAGCGGCACTCCAATACACCCTTTGTTACACATAAAGGAGGGCATCATACACAGCCTTGAAAAATTATGATTGATGGCCTGCTGGTGACCCTTAAAAACATTTGGAGCAAGGGCCTGCTGATCTGACCATCTAAAACATTATGGGCGAGGGTCTGCTGCCGCTTTGGTGACTCTAGATAACCTGGGGACGATCACATGTCCCCGTGACAGCGACGATCCATTCGGATGTCTGCACTATCAACTTTCGATGTTATTTTCAGCCCAAACCATGTAGACCATGGGTAGCCTGGGAATCATGGTTCGATTCCGGAGAGGAAGCCTGAGAAACAGCTACCACATCCAAGCAAGGCAGCATGCGCGCAAATTACCGATTAGGTATAAATGGGGGCCTGCAGGTGAGCTGACCATGTAAAAGATTTTAGGTGTGGGCCTGCAGGTGAGCTGACCCAGTAAAAGATTTTAGGTGTGGGCCTGCTGGTGAGCGGACCCTGTAAAAAATTATATGCGAGGGTCTGCTGGTGAGCTGACCCTGTAATAGATTTTAGGTGCGGGCCTGCTGGTGAGGTGACCCTCTAAAACATTATATGCGAGGGCCTTCAGGTGAGCTGACCCTGTAAAACATTATATGCAAGGGCATGCAGGTGAGCTGACTCTCTAAAAAAATTAAATGCGAGGGCCTTCAGGCGAGCTGACCCTGTAAAAGATTTCAGGTGTGGGTCTGCTAGTTAGCTGACCCTGTAAAAGATTTTATGTGCGGACCTGCAGGTGAGCTGGCCATGTAAAAGATTTTTATGTGCGGGCCTGCTCTCTTGAGCTGACCCTCTAAAAAATGATATGTGAGGGCCTGAAGGTGAGTCAAACCTGTAAAAGATTATAGGTGAGGGCTTGCAGCTGAGCTGACCCTCTAAAAAATTATATGCGAGGGCCTGCAGCTGCGCTGACCCTCTAAATAATTATATGCGAGGGCCTGCAGCTGAGCTGACCCTGTAAAACATTATATGCGAAGGGCATATATGCGAAGGCATTATGTGACGAATAAGCATGTTGATATGATGGAAGAGGAGGAGGAGGATGAGAAAAGGAAGATTCAACCATATACCCTTGTTTTTGGTGGAAGGGGTGCATGGGAATACAGTGTATTCAGAACATTATAAACAACACATTTAAAGTGCCTTTATGTTCAGCCGCTTTCCTCTGGTGGAGTTGAGAAGTCATGCTCAATCCAGGCCATGTTCATTTTTATAAGTCAACCTGTCAGCATTTTCAGTTGACGGATACACTTATCTGTTATAATGCCACCAGCTGCACTAAATACCCACTCAGACAAAACTCTGGCGGCAGGACAGGGCAGCACCTCAAAGGCGTAGATCGTCAGTTCATGCCACGTGTCCAGCTTGGACCCCCAGTAGTTCTAAGGCACTGAGGGATCATTGAGGACGCTGACACGGTCTGCTATGTACTCCTTCACCATCTTCCAAAAATGTTCCCTCCTTGTGACACTAGGCCGCGCATCAGGGTGAGGGTGCTAGCGGGGTGTCTTGAAACTATTGGAGAGTTTTGCCCTGCCTTTGTTGGAACTGCTGTGTGTTCCCCTTGTCTCCCCTCCTCGGTTGGCCAAGGAACTACGGACTCTGCCGCCAGCGTTGTCAGATGGAAATTTTTGGAGCAAATTTTCAACAATGATCTTCTGGTATTGCACCATTTTGCTCGTCCTCTCCACCAGAGGAATGAGAGATGAGAAGTTCTCTTTGTAGCTGGGGTCGAGAAGGGTGAACAACCAGAAATCCGTGTTGTCTAAAATGCATATAACGTGCGGGTCGCAGGAAAGGCAGCCTAACATGAAGTCAGCCATGTGTGCCAGAGTACCAACAGGCAAAACTTCGCTGTCGTCATCAGGAGGATCACTCTGAATCTCCTCATCCTCTTCCTCCTCTTCTGCCCACCCACGCTGAACAGATGGAATTAAACTTCCATGGGTACTCTTCCTCCTCTTCATTGTCCAATTTGCGCTGAGAAGACAAACTAAGGGTGGTCTGGCTATCACTCTGCGTAATGTTTCCCCCATTTCCACCTCTTGCACATGCAAAGCGTTGTCCTTAATTGTGAGCAACAAGCGTTTGAGTAGACACAGAAGTGGGATGGTTACGCTGATAATAGCGTTATCGTCGCTCACCATCTGTGTTGATTCCTCAAAGTTTCTTAAAACCTCACAGAGGTCAGACATCCAAGCCCACTCCTCGCTTGTGAGTAGCGGATACTGACTGGAAAGGCAACGACCATGTTGCAGCTGGTATTCCACTACTGCCCTCTGCTTCTCACAAACCCTGGCCAACATGCGGAACGTGGAGTTCCAGCTCGTGCTCACGTCGCACAACATCAGGTGAGCTGGCAATTTCAAGCGCTACTGCAGAGTTGACAGACCGGCTGAAGCTGTCGGTGACTTGCGGAAATGTGCACACATGCGGCGCACCTTCACCAGTAGCTCAGGCAAATTATCGTAGCTTTTGAGAAACCACTGAACCACAAAGTTGAACACATGGCCTAGGCATGGGATGTGTCTGAGCTTGCCGAGCTCCAAAGCCGTCACCAATTATTGAAATTATCAGACACAATCATGTCTGGAGAGCCACTGCTCAGTCTGGTCTATTTTCCCCTGCCACAGCTCTGTGGCGGTGTGCTGTTTGTCCCCTAAGCATATTAGCTTGAGCTCGGCCTGTTGCCCACTGCAGTGCTACACTGCTTCCAGCTACCAACTGATGACTGACTGGTGCTGCACGCGGATAATTTGGAGGTGGAAGTGAAAGAGCAGGCGGAGGAGAAGTGGGGGTTAGAGCCACTAGCATAGGTGCTGGTGGAAACCCTGATCGACTTAGGGCCTGCAATCCTTGGTGTTGGTAGCACCTGTGCCATCCCAGGGTACAACTCGCTCCTGTCCTCCACAACAGTCACCCAGTGTGTTGTCAGGGAAATGTAGCGTCCCTGGCCAAATGCACTTGTCCATGTGTCCGTGGTTAAGTGGACCTTCCCAGTAACTGCGTTGGTCAGGGCACGTGTGACATTACAGGACATATGTTGTGTAAGGTGGGCATGGCACACCGTAAAAAATAGTGGCAGCTGGGGACTGGGTAACGAGGGATGGCCACCGACATCAGGCTGTGGAAGGCCTCAGTGTCCACAAGCCTAAATGGCAACATTTCCAGGGCCAGTAATTTGGAAAGTTGCGCATTTAGGGCTATGGCTTGTGGGTGGGTGGCTGAGTATTTGCGCTTGCTTTCAAATGCCTGGGGTAAGGACATTTGTACGCTGCGCTGGGACATGGAAGCAGATGTGGTCGCTGATGGTGCTTGCCAAGGTCTAGGTGCAGGGTGGGATGCATCCTGGCCTGCGCCTTCGAGGGGGGATTGGCCAGCACGTAACACAGGGGAAGAGGAGGCAGTGGTGTTACCCACAGACGCAGATTGTGGACCCAGGCGTTCATCCCACTTATTATGGTGCTTGGATGCCATGTGGTGGATCATGCTGGTGGTGATGAGGTTGCTAGTGTTCACGCTCCGGCTCATTTTCATATGGCACAGGTTGCAAACTACTATTCTTTTGTCGTCCGCACTTGTTTTTTTTAAAAAGCGCCATACTGCGGAACATCTACCCCTTGGCAAGGGAGATTTCCGCAAGGGGGTGCTCCGTGTAACAGTTGCTGGCCTGTGTGGTGTGGCCCGCCTTCTCCCTTTTGCCACCCCACTGCCTCTTCCAGCCTGTTGCGGTGCTGACGATCCCTCCCCCTCTGTACTGCTGTTCTCGCTTGGCTTTCCACCTTCCCAGGTTGGGTCAGTGACCTCATTGTGCACCACCTCCTCTTCTACTTCCTCACTCTGATCATCCTCCTGATTTGTTGACCTAACCACAACCTCAGTGAATGACAACTGTGTCTCATCCTCTTCATTAACCTCTTGATACAGTAATTGCGGTTGACTCATTGGCAACTGTGTCTCATCATCATCCACCTCATTAAACACTAATTGCCGTTCCCCACCGTCATGTTCTTGTGACTGTGGATGTTCAAGAGGTTGGGAATCAGGGTGCAAGATCTCATGTCCCTCTTCAAGCGTGCTTGGCGAGAGGGCCAAATCAAGTAATGGCTATGAAAAGAGGTCCTCGGAATATCCAAGTGTGGGATCACTTGTTTGGCCAGACTGTAAATGGTGGAAAGAGGATCAGGGTAAGGATTGTGTTGACCAGACTCCTGGCTACTGAGACTGGACTTGGTGGAAGACAGACTGGTGCTTAATCGACTGGAAGCATTATCTGATGCAATCCAACCGACCACATGGTAGCAATGGTCTGACTTCAAGAGTGGTGTCCTGCGCCACCTTGCAAACTGGGACATGAAGCTAGGTATCTTGGATGATTGTTTTTCTTGTGCTCTGGCAGCAGGCATTGTTTCTCCACGCCCAGGGCCACAGCTTCTGCGTGCACCATTAGCATCACGGCCACTTCCCCGTCTCTTACTGCTCGCCTTCTTCATTTTAAATGTGATATATGCTTGAAAGTATGTCACACGTACAGTAGCGTAGGATTTGTAAGTGTATGTGCAAAAAAATTTACAAAGGTATTTGTGATGAGGAAACATTATACAGGACAGGTACCATAGGTAATGTCACAGTTCGCAATGTCTACGAAAAAAGTGCACTGGGTGTCACTGATATTTTAGGGATGCGCACACTTTAAACATAAGATGTGGCGCGGATAATTTAACTGTCCGCAGTGGACACCGTCTACGGAAAAAGGGCACTGGATGTCACTGATATTTTAGGGATGCGCACAATTTACACAGGAGATGTTGCGCAAATAATTTTACTGTCCGCAGTAGCATAGCACACGGTATTTTGCGCAGGATGCGCTAAAAATATATATTACTGCTGTCACACTGAATGGTCCTTAAAAGGACTTTTGGGTCTCAGAAAAGTTTTTGTATAAAAATCTTCCTATTACACTCCCTACACGGTCTGTCCCTTCCTATGCACAGCTCTCCCTAACACTGAGCAATTTAGCGGAGGTTGCACTACAAACATATATTGCTGCTGTCACACACAATAGTCCTTACAAGGACTTTTGGGTCTATGAAACATTTTTGTAGAATTTTTTTTATTCAATTACACTCCCTACACTGTCTGTTCCTTACCTATGCTCAGCTCTCCCTAACTTATAATGAGCTGAACACGTGTCATCACCCAAGGCCCCTTTCCGGACAGCGAATCACTGTAATGCCAGTAGCCAACATGGCTACTGGCATCACAGTAAGGGCAGTACTTACCTGTACGTTTATTAGCTGCTTAGTAGCCGCAAAACGTGCGGGGAGGAAACTCGAGCATTGCACTCGAGCACATGTGGTACTCGGCCGAGTACCACCATGTACCGAGCATAGCGATGCTTGAGCCGAACTGGTATTCGGCCGAGCATGCTCACTCAACACTACTAACTACAAAGAAAAATAGCTGTCCATAGGATTGCATTTAGTAGCTTGAAAATCTCTTCAAAATCTCCCCAGTCAAGTGAGTTCTTAGTGATTTTTTTTTTTATCGCTAAAAGATGGGATTTCTAAGTGATTTTCTAAAGGAGTAGCTCATTTTTTCACCCTACAGAAAGATGAAAATGGCTTGAAAATATCTTGAAAATTGCTTCTTAAGGTTTTCATTACCTTATAGAAAAAAAAAGTCTTAAGAGTGGCTTTAGCCTAATGGTTTGCACTAGCAAATAAGCCCCATGGGTAGTGGGTCGGCATGGCAGTGAAAAGGTTAAAGTGTTAAGGCCTCCGTAAGCACGCACAGTGGCTCAGTGTCTCGCTGTGGGAAGGAGAGTTGTGTTTCCGCAGTACGACATTGTTTACTCTAATGAGCTGCTAATGGGATTTAATTGCTGTGCCGTGGTAAAAGGCGTGACAATTAATGTGGATGCTGTTAAAATCATCCTGTGACTGGAGTGCTTAGTAATGACTTCTAGGACACTTATCAGGAGCAGTGAGCTGCATGCTCCCAGTACACGACTGCCGAGTGCCAATATACTGCCTCATATGCGCAGAAGGACACTTTGTAGAACACTTTCCTCTAAATATGCACATATAAGCGTGCGTCATCACCATGGCACATAAAAAGCTATGACGAGTGAGATAAAATCAGTCATAAATGTGCAATCTACGAGGAGTAATAACAACTGGTATATGGAGATTTGGGGTCCACAGACATTGGCTCTGATGTATCTCTAGCCAGCGAGATATATATGTAAACATGATCCAAAACGGCAGAAAATAAATATTGCCATATGTGTCCAAATAACTCATCCATCAGCAGCATCGGGGGAGGTTCAAACAAACAGTGAAGTTGTCCAATAGAAACCAATAAGATAGCGTTGTACATTTTCAAAAGGGGTCCTGAAAAATGAAATTGGCAATCTGACTGATTTCTATGGAAATCTACTCCACTGTTCTCTTGCACTGTTTCGATAAATCTCCCCCATTGTGTCACACAGCATCCAAAGTTTTCCCTGGTTTTATGCAGTGTCAAGATCAACTAGTTTTCAAAAATCCCTGCTGGTCTAGAGCAATGTTTTTCAACCTTCCTAAGACTAGTCAAACAAAATTCAGCATAGTACCTCAGAGACTGAGGTCATGCACTGTGCTGCTTATTAAAAGCACAGTATGAAGACATTGCGAGTACCATCTAGAGACATGAATTGTACCCCCTGAAGTACCACATACCACTAGTGAAATGCTTGATGCCATTAGCTTTGGAGGTCTATGGCTATCAAAGGATTAATGTCTGTATCCCTGGTGGTCTAGGGCAAAACATATGTCAATACTTTACATCTGGTGTCCAGTGGGTTACTGAACTCTACTTCCTCCAGTTCTGTCCCTGTTACACAAAGCTGAACCCCATCTATTCCTGCTCAGTTCCAGTGACCATTAAGAGGGGTACCATGGTCCAGGGATCTGGACTTCACTGGAGGTGAAGCACCAGGCCACAACCTGTGTGATTGGCAGCTGACTAATGGGGGTCAGACATCGGTGTAGAGCACTGAGGGGTCAGGCAAAATCATAGTCAGAGACAGGCAACATTCAGGGCTGGAGTGGTATGTGCTATATGGCAAATGGTCCAAGGATTAGTGCGGGGGACTGGCACCAGGTCACTACCTCCTAAAATAGTCTGTGTTATTGACAGCTGACCCACAGGAAAGGTGCCTTAAGTAACCTGAAGTAGTGTCCCATACTTACCCAGCTGCACTCCCACATCGAATCCAGCTCCCTTTGTGCAGTGCTGCATTGTCAGGACTACCAGGCCTGGCTGTGGTGTTATCCACCCTATCAGAGTGCAGGAACTCCGGGCCAATTAGGCTCAGCACCAGCTTTCTATGTGTACTGACATGAGGGCATAACATGTGAGATGCTGGACCACTGAAAGTACTGCTAGCAATGCCACGTTCAGAGATGCATACACAAATTAGGTAATTACTCTACACTGATGCCCGTGATTTGGTCTTCTGTGCCTTACTTGCAGTTATCTCTCTTTGTGATATCCTGGATTCTAACCTTGGTTCTCTGTTTTCCTTGCCTCTGACTGCAGATTCGGACTTCTGATTTGTCTTCAGTTTCTGACCCGGTCTGGTTCCCGATTGTGAGTTCTATCTTGTCTTTGTGTCATCACTGTTCTCTGGCTTTGACCGTGGCTTGTTTGCTTGTTTCTGCATTTTCTTGTGAAATGGATATAGTTGTCGTGTTCCAGCTTTGACTCATGTCTGATTACCATCCCTATTCCATACACTTAGTTAAGAAGGGACCGTTGCCCAGTTGGGGATTAGGGTGGGTCGTCAAAGTATATAGGGACAGTAGTGTTGAGACTACAGTAGGGGGTGCACTGTTGCCTTTACAGGTACCCAGCCGTAGGCTGAAGCAGAGGAGGGTGCGTGCATGCTGGCCCTTTAAGGGCCAGAGGAAGGGTGCGTGTTCTTCGGCCACAAAAAGAGAGACCAAGCTGACAAGCAGCCCACAGCCTATGTGGAGGGATAGAGCAGGACAGGCAGCCCAACCCGCTGGGAAGGGGAGAGCATTAGGCGGGTCCACACTGTCGAGAAGCTGAAACTTGGGACCGGTGGGTGACACTGGCCATAGGTATAACATCAAATACATGAACTGAGTAGGTTAGACCCAGCTAATCATTCATGTCCAAATGTCAATGGGCTTTATATTTCTCAATGAACAGAGGTCCATTAGGTGGTGACCTTCTCTGACTTACTGCTTTTCTGGAGTCCATTATGGATCATACTGGTCAGAAACTGCAGACTTTTTAGAACCACTATTACTTACATTTAGGTTAAATGTGCTTCTAATTAAGGGTTTCCTTGACAATTGCATGACTGACATATGCTTTGTACAATTTCCACGCAAGGCTACCTTATATTTTAGCATAGATTGTTGTGAATTCCAGCTATGGCTTAAGGCACACAATAACAGCAGGCATCATGGTAATTATTTCAGGTTGCACATTGCATAGTCAATTTCCACCTTGATTGGATTTAATTACAGAAGTAATCACATAATTTCCAGTACAGATAGGATGCCTTCTGTGTTTTTTTTTTATTATTTTTATTTCATGCACTTATGGTTTGAAAGTCAAGTTATAAATCGCAGATCTTGACGCCTCCGGACAGTCCCCTCATGCTGTTAGTTGGTATTTTTAATGTGCCTGATGTAACATAGCCTGGGAACATCAAATTAGATATATCCTTTCCTTTCATCATATAAACTCCAGCTGTCAGTGTTATTTTTGCATCTATGTGGATTGGCAGGATGGCTCGCCAGTTAGTTCACAGGATGCTTGGTGAGCATTTGTCGACAGTACCTAACTGGTCTTAACCCCCCAATGGTCGAAACCTCCATAATACCTTAAATTATTTGAATCTTGTTACTCTTATGGCCTGAGAGAAACTGGAAATGAAGTCAGCTAATCACCTTGGTTCTGACTGCTTTCATGGGTGCCTTTCAGCTGTTACTGTGGGGAGGGGGGGGGGGGGGGGGGGTGTACCCTCAATCAGTCAAAAATTTCCCTGAAGGGGAAATGAAGCATCATATCATGGCCAAAGAAATGACATCTAATGCATGAATGAGCTGGACCATCAGAGAGGCTCACTGTTCTGCCATAAAGAGAGAGGTTTCTAGTGGGGGATCCATCCTGTAAGGTCCTTATTCCCTAAGGGTAGTTTCACACAAGCGTGAAAGTTTTCCAGTATTGAGTTCCATCCTAGGGGCTCAATACCGGAAAAAAACGCTTCAGTTTTTCAGAAAGCATTCCGTTCAGTATGCATCAGGATGTCTTCAGTTCAGTCACTTTGACGGTATTTGGCCAGAGAAAATACCGCAGCATACTGCAGTATTTTCTCCGGCCAAAATTCTGGAACACTTGCCGGAATGCCGGATCCGACATTATTTTCCATTGAAATGTATTAATGCCGGACCCTGTACCAAGTTGTTTTGGAAAAATGGATCCGGAATGCACAGACCCTTAAAAATGTAATTTTTTTTATACCGGATCCGTTTTTCCAGATGACACCGGAGAGACAGATCCGGTATTTCAATGCATTTGTCAAACGGTTCCGCATTCGGATCCAGAAACAAATGGTATATGTTTGCACACGGATTTCCGGATCTGGCAGGCAGTTCCGGCAATCGAACTGCCTGCCGGATTCCTCTAACGCTAGTGTGAAAGTACCCTAACATGAATGTGAACAGGCAGAGGCATAACTTGAAGATGGTGGGCCTTATTGTAAACTCTTTCACAGGATTTCCCACATTCTTACATAGTTTCTACAATAGTGGTGTATTCTTATATGGCAGAGGAATCTTTGGGCCCCTCAGGCTCCTGGACCTTATAGGGATTTCACCTCTGCAACCCTATAGGAAGAGGGGTATGTTTGTTTATTCTGACCATAAATTATCACTCTAATTGACCAATATAATTAAAGATCAAGGGTAAGCAACAAAATTATTGTTCATCCTTTATTCTCATGGATCATGATGCTGGAAAAAGTTTTGGTAGCATAAGACTACTTTCACACTACTTTCATGGATCTGCACAAACGCATCTGTTCAGATAATACAACCGCATGCATCCGTTCAGAACGGATCCATTTGTATTATCTTTAACATAGCCAAAACGGATCCGTCTTGAACACCATTGAAAGTCAATGGGGGACAGATCAGTTTTCTATTGTGTCAGTGAAAACGGATCTCTCTCTATTGACTTACATTGTGTGTCAGGACAGATCAGTTTGGCTCAGTTTCATCAGACGGACACCAAAACTCTGCAAGCAGCGTTTTGGTGTCCGCCTCCAAAGCTGAGTGGAGACGGAACATCAAACGGATGCATTCTGAGCGGATCCTTATCTATTCAGAATGCATTAAGGGCAAAACTGATCCATTTTGGACCACTTGTGAGAGCCCTGAACGGATCTCACAAATGGAAACCAAAACGCCAGTGTCAAAGTAGCCCAACTTATAGATGTCTCCAGTAATAATTTAAAAAGGTAATAGACTGTAGAGAAAAATCACATATCCACATATTATATACATTGATATATAAGCATAATTTCTACATTTTGATCAAAATTCATAAGCCCACTCACCCTTTTAAGGCGGTTTCTTTTGAGTGGGCCCCTACACTAATTTAATGCAGCAACACGTGGTGAACAACACAGAACCTGCAGGCAGCAAGAGCCAGCAGCAACCCTACTGCCAGGACACTCGGCCACATCAACCCAGAGGCACAGCGCCACAACAAGAACAGTCATCATGTAGCACTGCTCCATGTGAACAGATCTCAAAAGCTCACCTTTCAATACATATGGTGTCAGAGACCAAGTGGGTAAGTAGACCTATGCATTTTGATCAAAACAAGTGATAAGTGAATCAATTTGTACAAATCAAATTAGTTAAAAAATCTGTCTCTTTGAGCAGTGCTGGGCTGGCCCCGCTGCTCAGTAGACCCCCCTTCCCCTTGATTGACAGGACCAGACATCTAGCCGGGCCCTGTCAATCTCACCCCTGTGCTGTAGCTCAGAGTAGCGGCACAAGTGAAGAGGATCTCCTGCTGCTACCTGTGTATACAGATATAGACCATGCATGCGCCACTCACTTCTGGGTACACTTGGTTACAGGGCCAGGTGAGACATCTTACCCAATCAATCAAGGATGACTTGTTGGACAGTTGAGTCAGCCCCCCACTGCTCAAAGAGCCTGATTTTTAAATAAATTTGTTTTGTATTAATTGTGTCACAGGGTGCCAAAGGCGCACTCGGTCTCCCATCAGCCACAGACCTGCTGCTTAGCTTCGTGAGCGAGGATCTGTGTTTGGCCTTGTTCCCAGGGCAGCTTTGCTAGCTGGGAGGCTCCCTGCTCCTAGGTCTGCGTTGAGCGTCGAGCTGATCACTCGGTGCTCGACTTGTCTGTCTGTTGGTCATGTGACACTGGCCACGTCACATGACCCTCAGACCCCACTATAAATACAGGCAGCCTGTTAATTCTAGGTTCCTGGCTATTTGTTGGACTACTGAATACTCACCTGATCCTGTTCCCTGACGATCCTTTGCCTGCTCCTCCTGTACTGTGCATCCTTCCTGGTATTGTGACCTCGGCTCCCTCCTGACTACTCCTTGCAGACTCCTCTGGTACTTCTCCTGACCATGCTTTGTACTGCGTAGCTCTCTTGGTTCTGACCTGGTCCGTTCACATTCCGTTATTTGTCTTGTCTGTTTTCCCAGCACGTATCCTAAGTTGGGGACGTGATCGTCACAAATTGATTTGCTCATCATTATTCAAAACGTATACAAAGTGCCTTGTGTATGTAACACCCCATAGATTTTGTGCAATGATGATGTTTAATGCTAAACCTTTTCTTTTCTTTCCCTCATTAGTTGCAGTGCACAGTTCTGCCCACTAGGGGTGTTCTTAGGAAAGATTGCTGCTTCACACTAGGAACCAAGTTTGGAGAGGACAGTTCCCGAGGAGGAGGGTTTGTGGGGTGGACAATAAGTGCTGGAAAGAAAGGAAGCAGTGTATGCTGTGCAATATAGAGTTACTGGATTGTCTGGCCAGACAGAAGATCAAGCAGTTACTACACTGGGACCAGAGAGAGAGTGGATTGTTTCTTGGAAGGAGAAAGACTGAATGGTAGTGAGCTGCTGCATTTTCTGCTCTCAGAGGTAACAGATCTGCACACCATATTAAAGTATTATGAACATTGCATCCAGGAGAGTGTGAGATCAACACAAACTAATACCCTGCATTCACCTCCAGCTGCAGTTATACAAGCTGTTTGTCTGGAAGACACTGTGTGGACTCTGCTAGTGTATATTCCTCATGCTGATATTGAAATCTTCACAAGACAAATGCTTACAGCCTAAGGACCCCGTTCTGAATGATATAACTTAGTAAAGTGCAGGGAATCATAGGTTCTGGACTTGGACACCAGTTAAGGATTTTCCTGCACAAGTGAGCTACACTGTCCGCCATTGCTATAAATATTTAACCGGGAAGACGGGCCCCAACGCATGCAGCTGCCAACTATTGTCCCTTTTCTTTTCTGCTAACGCCGGGACTATATTTGTGTTTCCTTTGTGTATATTTAAGCGTTGGAAGCTTTATACAGGGTTTAATATACTCAGCTGTTGTATTCTTATATGATTAGAGTCAATATCTAACTTTTATTTTATTCTGACCATAGTTTATCTTAACAGGGAAACTTGTTAGAGAGCGACACCCTGTGGAGAAAAGTGTAATTGATTGAGATTTTGTGCAAGAAGCTGTTTGACCGCACATTGCATGTAATACTGCAGTAATTTTATAACTAGTAATATTCTGTGCAAGTTTTACTGCTTACCATTATTTTGTTTAGGGTCACATTGTTAAAAATAAACGGGCCCATTGTTCATATAAACTGTGTCTGAGCATTGGGGAAAAAAAAGGGAGTTCACCAGAGCAAAGAGAGATCTGAACCCACTATTCCACGTCTAAGGCACACCCACGGGTGCGCTACATTTGGGGGCTCGTCCAGGATAGATTTCAGACCATAACTCTGTTCCCTTTTTTTTTTTAAGAACAGTAAAGACAACAAAATGAATTCAAAGTTAGTCACTGAGTGGTGTCAGATCTGTAGAGTGGACTTAGACAAAGCACTTGCATTGATAGTCCCCAGTACTGAAATGTCCCGCCGTCAGCTTTATGATTTGATGGGAAAGATTATCCCAGGAGAACATTGTCTAATTAGAGATATCAAAGTAAATAGGGACACAGAAGAGGAGAGGACCGATGTTCTGTTTGAGTGGGAGACACCAGTGTCAGCGTTAGATTTCCCTGAGGACTTTGAATTTGGGAATGAGGGACTCAAAGCTAGATTGGTTCGACCAGAGTTTTTGCCTGGAAATAAGTCCGTAGATGCAAATGACATGGTCACCACCTCTGGGTTAGTACAAGCACTGACCGAAGTAATGAGTAAATGTGCGACTCTGGGCCAGAAATCTTTGGCATCTGAATACCGCAAGTTAAAGTTCTTCTCAGGGACTCAGCCCACACCAAATGGGGAGGAGGAGTTTGAACCCTGGCTGGATCAAGTGCTTCAAGTAATAGAAGAATGGAATGTGTCGGAAGCCATTAAGAAACAGCGAGTTGCCGAAAGTCTCAAAGGGGCGGCTGCAGAAGTGATCAGAAATCTAAGACTGAGCAAAAGGGCCTGCTCTGCTAGAGACTACTTGAATGCTTTACAAGATGTTTTTGGGCGAACTGAGACAGTGGAGGAGCTTCAATATAAGTTCACGCATACCTATCAGACGGAAGGGGAGAAATTGTCCCAGTATATTAGGCGGTTGGATCGAATTCTTCATCAACTAATGCTCAAGAAGGGGATAAACTCAGACCAAGTAGATCAGAAAAGAGTTCAGCAGATATTTCAGGGTGCATTGCCCCTAGATCCCATCATGATAAAAATGCGGGCACAAACAAACCAGACACCTTTAATGTATCATCAGTTGGTGAAAGCTGTCAGAGAGGAGGAAGCAGTGTTGGAAGAGAGGAGCTCCTCTCAGGTACAAACAGGAGCAATGGTTCACAGCGCCTCTAGTTCCGAAGCATCACAGATACAGTCACAAGTGGCCACATTAGCAGATGCAATAACACAGATTGTCAAGACAGTAGAGGGGTTACAGAAGACAGTCAAGACACTAGCAGAAGAGAAGCAAATAGATGCAGCATCCACAGGTGTGGCAGTCAGAAGAGAATTGAATGGAGTCAGATCAAGAGCATTTGTTGGATTCTGTTACCGATGTGGAGAGACAGGACACATGAGACGGAGATGTCCGAATCCTGAGAATCTAAGGAGAGTAAATGAAATGTTTTTGGCGAACTCGATGCAGGGAAACTTCAGAGGGCCTCAGTGAAGGAGCCAACTGTGTGCCCAAGTTTAAAGAGCTCCATAAATAATACCATGAAGGAAAGAACCCCTGCCTCGAATTCTTCGTCCATTTACATTTCAGATGACAGAAGACTAACACGGCCTGAGCCTTTGAAGGAGAAAGTTTTAAGACTACCATCTACCGCTCATCAGCAGGCCGACTGTAAGGCAGTGGAAAGAACAAGGAATGAGAAGCTGCCAGCTGGTCTAATTGGGCCGTCCCCTCTAGTGCCAATTAAGATAGAAGGAATCTATAGCAAAGCTTTGTTGGACACTGGGGCTCAGGTTACTATTTTATTCAGAGACTTTTATCAGGAGCAACTGAAACACTTGCCGCTTCAAAGACTGGAAGATCTGGAGATTTGGGGTCTGAGCGACACAAAGTTCCCATATGATGGCTACGTCTCACTCAAGTTAGAGTTCCCTACCTCAGTGGTGGGGATCAGCGAAGAAGTTAACACTCTAGCTGTTGTGTGCCCAAGACCTAAAGAGAAGGGAGAAGCTGCCATGTTGATTGGGACGAATACAGATTTTATTCGGCGATTGTTGAGACCACAGTTGGCTGAGAATTGTCTTTCACTTCACCCATTCTTAAAACCAGTGTACTATGCTTTGAAAAAGGAGAAAATCAACCCAAAAGAAGAGATTGGGCATGTTTGGTCCCCTTCCGGAAGAGAACATGTCATTCAACCAGGAAGAATAACTTGTCTAAGGGCAAAGGTGAGGATGTGTGGAAAGGCAACTACCTCCCACTTCATGACGGAGATGGGCTCAGAAATAGAATTGCCACCTGGTCTGGAGTTAATACCAGAGGTTTGGCCAGCTGACAAATTGAAGCACCCGCATGATACCTTGTCAATAGGGTTGAAGAACAAAGGGAGCACTCCCATTATTCTTCGCTCTCAAGTCCGTCTGGGAAATGTATATGCTGCCACTCCTTTGCCTCCAAGTGATAACGTCAATATAGATGAACTGAACCTGGAAGATGTTGACTTAGGAGGTGGTATCTTGCCACCAGAATGGATGGTTCGAATTAAAGAGATGCTAAAGCAAAAGAAGAACTGTTTTTCTGCAGGTGAATATGACATAGGTCATTCTAAGAGTGCGATGCATAGCATTAGGCTGATGGAAGAGCGGCCCTTCAGGGAACGCTCACGAAGAGTTGCTCCGGGAGATTTGGAGGACCTACGACAGCACTTGATGGAACTGAAAGCCGCTGGGGTGATTCAGGAGTCCAGAAGCCCTTATGCCTCCCCAATTGTTGTTGTCAGAAAAAAAAATGGATCAATACGCATGTGCGTTGACTACCGCACTTTGAATCAGCGAACCATCCCTGATCAATATACCACCCCACGGATAGAGGATGCACTTAATTGTTTGGTGGGAAGCAAGTGGTTCAGTGTGTTAGATCTGAGGAGTGGATACTACCAAATTCCAATGGATCCTACAGATAGAGAAAAGACTGCATTCATTACTCCTCTGGGGTTCTTTGAGTTCAATGACATGCCCCAAGGCTTATCAAACGCACCAGCAACTTTTCAGCGGCTCATGGAAAGAACAGTTGGAGATATGCATCTTCTTGAAGTACTTGTCTACCTGGATGATATCATTGTCTTCGGGAAAACTTTAGAAGAGCATGAGGCAAGGCTAAGGAAAGTGTTGGATAGGATTGAAAAAGAAGGATTGAAACTATCCTTAGACAAATGCAAATTTTTCCAGCCATCAGTGACATATGTCGGACACGTGGTGTCTGTAGAGGGGATAGCAACAGATCCCAGCAAAGTTGAAGCAGTGACATCTTGGCCTAAGCCCCGAACCATCACAGAGTTGCGCTCTTTTCTTGGGTTCTGCAGCTATTATAGAAGATTTGTACAAGGGTTTGCCAAGACAGCCCGACCCCTAAACCAACTGCTTCAAAGTGATATGGATCTCACTGACTCAGATGAAGGCTTCAAGTTGAAGAAAGTGAGGGTATCAAGAGGGCCTAAAGAGTGTATTGAGGACCGCTGGACCTCTGAGTGTGATGAAGCATTTGAAAAGCTCAAGCATTGTCTTACTCATGCTCCAGTGTTAGCCTATGCTGACTCGACTAAACCCTATATACTCCATGTAGATGCTAGCAGAGAAGGTCTGGGAGGAGTTCTCTATCAAGAGCAAGACAAGGGGCTGAGGCCTGTGGCTTTCATTAGCAGGAGTCTATCCCCCACAGAAAAGAACTATCCAGCCCACAAATTGGAATTTCTTGCCTTGAAATGGGCTGTAGTGGACAAACTGCATGACTACCTTTATGGGGCTGAGTTCGAAGTTCAGACAGACAATAATCCTTTGACATACATACAGACTACTGCAAAGTTGGATGCCACTGGACACAGATGGATGGCTGCTCTGTCTAACTACAATTTCAGTCTGAAGTATCGTCCGGGCACACAGAATGGAGATGCTGATGGTCTATCCCGTAGACCTCATAAAGATTTACACCCTGATGATGAATGGGTAGAAATACCTGCACCAGGAGTGAGAGCTATGTGCAAATTTTCAACAGTCCAGTCGAAAAGTGAGTGTTGTGCCCAGAGCCTAGCTCTACCAGCCGAAAGTCTACCTTCATCCTTCTGCAATCCAGTCACTCTGCAGGCTTCATCGTTACCAGTTTTGAGCCACAGTGATCTTAGAAGAGATCAGAAGGAAGATCCTTTAGGAAAATTAGCAATGGCAGCTTTAGAGAAGAACCAAGTTGACATTCTTCGTACAGATGCCCACCCAATGGCGAGGCTGTTGGTCAAAGAGTGGGATCGGTTGCAAATACGAAGTGGACTTGTATACAGGAGGGCCCCAAGTACCGTCAATAGTGAAAAATGGCAGTTATTACTCCCCCAGAAGTACAGGGAGACAGTACTTTGTGCGTTACATGATGAACATGGCCATCTGGGTTATGACAGAACCTTGGGGCTCGTGAGAGACAGATTTTACTGGCCATGTATGAAGCAAGACATAGAAGACTATTGCCGTTCCTGTATGTGTTGTATTCAAAGAAAGACGTTGCCCACAAAAGCTGCTCCTTTGGGACAGTTAGAGAGTGGAGGACCATTAGAACTTGTATGCATAGACTTTCTCAGTATTGAACCTGACGAAGGGGGAATTAGCAACGTGTTGGTTGTGACAGACCATTATACAAGATACGCTCAGGCATTCCCTGCTCGTGATCAGAAAGCTCTCACAGTGGCTAAACTGCTTGTTGAAAAGTTCTTTGTCCATTATGGTCTACCAAAAAGAATTCATTCTGACCAGGGACGTGATTTTGAGAGCAAACTTGTAAAGGAACTACTGACACTTTTGGGGGTGCAGAAGAGTCGCACCACCCCATATCATCCGCAAGGGGATGCTCAGCCTGAACGCTTCAACAGGACTTTACTTGACATGCTGGGGACGTTGTCTATTGAAAAAAAGAGTCATTGGAGTAGACATGTGGCAACAGTGGTGCATGCCTATAACAGTACAAAAAATGATGCCACGGGGTTCTCACCTTACTTTTTAATGTTTGGGCGAGAAGCTCGTCTCCCTGTCGATCTGACATTTGGAGTCTCTGCTGATGACACTCCGGTGAACTCTCACACTAGCTATGTGGAGAGACTCAAGAAAGGTCTTAAGCAAGCGTATGAATTGGCTGAAATCTCTTCAGGACTGCGACATCAACAGAATAAGGCTCGCTATGACAAGAAAGTGAAAGTACATGATCTTCAGCCAGGGGACCGAGTTCTTTTGAGGAATGTGGGCCTACAAGGCAAGCACAAATTAGCAAATCGATGGGGTTCTGATCTCTACATAATCTGCTCCCAACTGCCAAACATTCCAGTCTACCAGGTTCGCCCTGAAGGAAAGGAAGGACCAATTAAGACTTGGCATCGCAACAACTTGATGCCCCTAGCGGAAACTGTGAGGATAATAAATTCTGAACCCAAACGTGTACAAGGAAAATCAAATTCCAGGCGGTCCAGCAGACTGCAGAGAAAAGGAGAGACTACCCCGTCAGCTGAAGAACCAGTGACCCCCCTTGATGGGGAAGAAGACAGTGATAGTGAGTGGGGTATAGATGGACTTTTCTATGATAGTATGTACAACCCCATTGAAAGCGATCTGAATGCTAATGCTCTAGAGTTCGTCCCTTGTCAAGTTGACCAATCCAAAACAGGCATTCGTCTGGAGGGTTCTTTGGCCCTGAATGAACAACAAAATGAGAGTTTTCCTCTGCCTATTATGGACAATGACCTTTTGTTTGCTGTCAATTCAAGTGTGGGTGACTCCCAGGTTACTCCAGAAATAGAGGATGTGATTACCGCAGAAACAAAGTGTGAGTGTGCCAATGATGCACCACCTGTTGAAGCATGCTCCCCAGTCAACACCTCTGAACTAAGGCCACCCAGACAGATAAGGCCTCCACAGAGACTCACATATGACACTATGGGAAATAGTACTCAAGAACCTGTGAGCACTGCACATCGAGGAGTCTACGTTCATGTTCCCTTTGCTCTTTGCTCCAAAGGTGACCCTCTCCCCACAATAATGTGTACTAATGACACTCCATGGTGGAATGTCCCATTTGACAATAGTGGCAATGTTCAGTTAGTTGTACACTAAGTGTTATATATATATAAAAAAAAAAAATGTTAGATTTGAGCCATTCTTTGGGAGGACCCAAGACATTTTTAGTGGGGGGAGAGTGTAACACCCCATAGATTTTGTGCAATGATGATGTTTAATGCTAAACCTTTTCTTTTCTTTCCCTCATTAGTTGCAGTGCACAGTTCTGCCCACTAGGGGTGTTCTTAGGAAAGATTGCTGCTTCACACTAGGAACCAAGTTTGGAGAGGACAGTTCCCGAGGAGGAGGGTTTGTGGGGTGGACAATAAGTGCTGGAAAGAAAGGAAGCAGTGTATGCTGTGCAATATAGAGTTACTGGATTGTCTGGCCAGACAGAAGATCAAGCAGTTACTACACTGGGACCAGAGAGAGAGTGGATTGTTTCTTGGAAGGAGAAAGACTGAATGGTAGTGAGCTGCTGCATTTTCTGCTCTCAGAGGTAACAGATCTGCACACCATATTAAAGTATTATGAACATTGCATCCAGGAGAGTGTGAGATCAACACAAACTAATACCCTGCATTCACCTCCAGCTGCAGTTATACAAGCTGTTTGTCTGGAAGACACTGTGTGGACTCTGCTAGTGTATATTCCTCATGCTGATATTGAAATCTTCACAAGACAAATGCTTACAGCCTAAGGACCCCGTTCTGAATGATATAACTTAGTAAAGTGCAGGGAATCATAGGTTCTGGACTTGGACACCAGTTAAGGATTTTCCTGCACAAGTGAGCTACACTGTCCGCCATTGCTATAAATATTTAACCGGGAAGACGGGCCCCAACGCATGCAGCTGCCAACTATTGTCCCTTTTCTTTTCTGCTAACGCCGGGACTATATTTGTGTTTCCTTTGTGTATATTTAAGCGTTGGAAGCTTTATACAGGGTTTAATATACTCAGCTGTTGTATTCTTATATGATTAGAGTCAATATCTAACTTTTATTTTATTCTGACCATAGTTTATCTTAACAGGGAAACTTGTTAGAGAGCGACACCCTGTGGAGAAAAGTGTAATTGATTGAGATTTTGTGCAAGAAGCTGTTTGACCGCACATTGCATGTAATACTGCAGTAATTTTATAACTAGTAATATTCTGTGCAAGTTTTACTGCTTACCATTATTTTGTTTAGGGTCACATTGTTAAAAATAAACGGGCCCATTGTTCATATAAACTGTGTCTGAGCATTGGGGAAAAAAAAGGGAGTTCACCAGAGCAAAGAGAGATCTGAACCCACTATTCCACGTCTAAGGCACACCCACGGGTGCGCTACATGTACATACTTGTAAATTATGCTTGGCAGCAACAGATCAATGCAAATGTAGATGTGCAATACATATAGTTGCATCTACAGTTTGGTCTAATTCGCATATGTTGTGTATTTTGTGCATCGCAATCCACTGCTAATGATTAGGGCTATTCACATGGGCGTATAAGTTCATTCAGTATTTGAAATACACAGCATGTGCTAGTTTTGTGCGTATTTGCTTCCGAATATGCCCATGATAATGTATGAGAGCGTATAAAAAAATGCAGGAAGGAATAGAATTGTAAATCCGGATAATTACTGAAGCAATACTGATTCAGAGCCTGAATACAGTCTGAATTCGATACGTGCCTCTGGCACATTTTAAGAAGGCACTGCTGCCAGCGCACACCTCTTGCAGGTAATAATGAAACTCCACGTCCTAAGGTGATTTTCCTCTGTGTCAGCTGTAGACATGGACATGATAGAAATGGCCATCAGATCCTTGAACTTTTTTTTATATTATTTTTTATCAGGGTACGCAGTCCCTAAAACCTTATCACTGAGAAATAGGATATACAGAATCCAAAACAGTCACTAAACAATGTTACTTACAAAAGAGATCTACTGACCTCTAAACAATGTCACATATTAATGGGGTATACTCCAGCGCATCAATACAGCACAAATAGAGTCAAAAGTCAGCTTAAAAATCAAGTGAAAAAAGTAAAAAATTCAAGACATGAACTGTAAGTTCATTCCCCCTCCGCCTGAGTAGTCGTGAAATTGCTCATCCAATTACCCACTAGGGGGCATCCTTTCATGGATCTCTCTGCCTTTTTTTGATATCCATATCCTGTAGGAGCAACCTACCCAGTCTCCCCCTCATCTGCTCCACCAGATACCACTCTGTCAAAGAGAAAGGCTGCATTATATATTGTATTTCTGAGTCTGACATATACAGTATGCGGCAATAAAACTTCTCCATTTCTGAAAAAGCTTCTTTGGATCGCATTGTATCTGAGCGCTTAATATGCAGCAATTTTTTTAGTTGTTCCACAATAGTGGATATTGTAGGCATCTCTGCAATATACATCTTTTGGTCACCATGCAGATTGAGTGGAACAGACTGGGGATAGACCTCCGCAAAATGAAATATAAAAGGTTGGGGGGGTAATTCTACCCTCATATCTCTCTAACCATCCTCGCCACCCCCTCCCAGAGCTGCTTGCTCTTCGGGCATGTCCAGAGCCCATGATATAGGTCAGTGTAGCTTTTGCCACATTTAGGGCAATTTGTTATATGGTCAGGTCTATCTGGGTATAGGGGTATTTTAAAACCAAAGATGGCTCTGTGTAAAATTCTTAATTGAGTATTTCTCCAAGCTTCATTTAAAATATGACTTCTCACCCGCATCCATCCTTTTAGTATTTTCTGATCTATATTCCCATCTCTTATTTGTGCAGCCCAATTTTTGAAGTCTTCTGCATTTCACTTTGGGTTCTTTCCTTTTGCATTTGATTATAAATAGAAGAGACTGACACCTTACCCCTCCCAGTTCCAGAATTTTATCTAGGGTGTTTTGATTCACTTCATTGTGCACTACTACTGGATTCGATGTTATAGCTGCTTTAACCTGGGCAATTTGAATATTCTGGAAGGGGCGTAAAGTAAATTTAGCTATCAGCTTCTCACCACAGAGCCATCTGGGTTCCGAGTCATGAAGCAGATGTCTGACTTGTGTGATCCCCTTAGATTTTCACTCTGCAAAGAGGCTATTGGTATGTCCCTGCATGAACTCCGGATTATTCCTCAGCGGAAGATGTTTAGATATTCTATAAGATAACCAGTACCGTCTCCTCAGTATTCTGCTATAGTATCTTTTATAAGTATAGACTGTTTGATCCACACAGGAATGCACTGCAACCTAGCATGTAAGAGCGCCACTAAGGACCAAGGACACAGAAACCTCTTTCCAAGGACAAAGCCGAGTAATGACTGGTCCCATTAATACAATCTGTTATATATCTAGTCATGCACGCCAAGTTATACCCTCTAATGTCTGGAAAGGCAACCCCACACTGCTCCCTTGAAGCCATAAGTTTGTGTAATTTAATTCTGGGGCGCCTCCTATGCCAAAGAAATACCGTAAAGGCTTTTGTTAACTTATTGACATCAGTTTGCTTTAACAGTAAAGGAAAAGTCTGTAGGGGGTATAACAATTTGTACATGAACATCATTTTGAGTAGATTATTGCGCCCCATTAATGATAGTGGGAGGTCATGCCAGTGTTGCAGTTTTCTCAGAATTTTGGCAATCAATGGAGCACAATTTAGTGTATATATCGACTCCAAGGTATTTCCTATTTTTATTCCCAGATAGGTAATATAGGAACTAGCTACCTGTATTCCCTCCACATCTGCGACTTGTCCCCCATGGTGTTTACTCTGCATGAAAAGTACTTCATTTTTTGCATAATTGATTCAGAATCCTGAAAAGGACCCAAAGGCCCTTAATGCGTGCATCACTTTGGCCATATCCTTAATAGGGTCCACTATGAATAATACTATATCATCAGCAAATAGTGCTAGCCGCATTGTCTGCTTACCCACTACCAATCCTTCAAAGATATCTGACCAGTCCAAGTATCTGACCAGTGGCTCTATTGCCAGATCAAACAGCAATGGGGACATAGGGCATCCTTGTCTGGTACCCTTCTGTAAGGGAAAAGGGTGAGATAGACACGCCGCAGTACATATCCTAGCCTTAGCGTTCATGTATAATCCTTTAAGAAAGATTCGGAATAGACCTTTAAAACCCATGGTGTCCAAGACCAGATCTAACCATTTCCAACTGACATTGTCAAACACCTTCTAATGTTACAATAGCTGAGTTTCTCCCCAGATAGGCCGGTGATCTCGTGACAGACAGTGCCAGCAGTACCTTGCGAATATTAGTGACTGCCGATCTACCCTTAACAAAACCCACCTGTCTAGAGGAGAACAGCGTGGGAAAAATATCTGCTAGCCTATTGGCCAGTAATTTGGAAAGTATTTTCAGATCCTGATTTATCAGTGAGATTGGACTATATGAAGATGTCTTCAGGATCTTTCCCCTCCTTGTGTATCAAGGTAATGAAGGCTGTATTCATGTGGTCAGATAGTTGTTTCCATTTCACAACGGAAGTGAATAGAGTGGTGAGTACTGGGACTATCTGAGCACTCATTGCTTTGTAAAAGTCAGAAGAATATCCATCTGGACCTGGAGCCTTTCCGGACGGAAAGGACTTTATAGCTGCCTGGTAGTGATGGACGATTCGCGAACACGATCGTGCGAACGCGATCAAATGTTCGCGAACCGCAAATATACAGCGGGCCCTACTCACTTTAATGGCAGGCGAACCTGAAAACCTTCAGGTCATATTTGCAGCCACCAAATACTTACTAGAAATGCACAAATCGTCCCACAACATGGATCAATGGCAAAAATTCAGACAAAAAATATGTATTTTAATCAAGGGCCATTTTTATGCGTCTTAAAGGGAAACTCTCAAAAATGTGCCCTGCTGGAGTCTAGAAAGGGCATGGGAGTACAGGTCCCAAAAATTACGCATTCACCGGACAGAAAACATCAAGTGATTATGTGGCTGTAGGTATATTAGACGGTGAGTGGATAACAATTTTACTGCAGGCCAATGGAGTACAGGTCCTAAACATTAGGCATTTCCGGACAGAAAACATTAAGTGATTATGTGGCTGGAGGTATATTAGACGATCATTGGATATCAATTTTACTGCAAGCCAGTGGACTACAGGCCCCAAAACTTATTCATTCACTGTACAGAAAAGAACAATTGATAATGTGGCTGGAGGTACATTAGGCGGTCACCGTATAACAATTTTACTGTTGGCCAGTTAGATTACAGGCCCCAAAAATTATGCATTTACCATACAGAAAAGATCAAGTGATTATTTGGCTAGAGGTATATTAGACTGTCATTGGATATCAATTTTGCTGCAGGCCAGTACAAATACGATTCCAGACCTTGGGGGACCTGCGGAAGCAGTGGACTGAGTCTGGAGTAGAAACATCCAGAGCCACCGTGTACAGGCGTGTGCAGGAAATGGGCTACAGGTGCCGCATTCCCCAGGTCAAGCCACTTTTGAACCAGAAACAGCGGCAGAAGCGCCTGACCTGGCTACAGAGAAGCAGCACTGGACTGTTGCTCAGTGGTCCGAAGTACTTTTTTCGGATGAAAGCAAATTTTGCATGTCATTCGGAAATCAAGGTGCCAGAGTCTGGAGGAAGACTGGGGAGAGGGAAATGCCAAAATGCCTGAAGTCCAGTGTCAAGTACCCACAGTCAGTGATGGTCTGGGGTGCCATGTCAGCTGCTGGTGTTGGTCCACTGTGTTTTATCAAGGGCAGGGTCAATGCAGCTAGCTATCAGGAAATTTTGGAGCACTTCATGCTTCCATCTGCTGAAAATCTTTATGGAGATGAAGATTTCATTTTTCAGCACGACCTGGCACCTGCTCACAGTGCCAAAACCACTGGTAAATGGTTTACTGACCATGGTATTACTGTGCTCAATTGGCCTGCCAACTCTCCTGACCTGAACCCCATAGAGAATCTGTGGGATATTGGGAAGAGAAAGTTGAGAGACGCAAGACCCAACACTCTGGATGAGCTTAAGGCCGCTATCGAAGCATCCTGGGCCTCCATAACACCTCAGCAGTGCCACAGGCTGATTGCCTCCATGCCACGCCGCATTGAAGCAGTCATTTCTGCAAAAGGATTCCCGACCAAGTATTGAGTGCATAACTGAACATAATTATTTGAAGGTTGACTTTTTTTGTATTAAAAACACTTTTCTTTTATTGGTCGGATGAAATATGCTAATTTTTTTAGATAGGAAATTTGGGTTTTCATGAGCTGTATGCCAAAATCATCAATATTAAAACAATAAAAGGCTTGAACTACTTCAGTTGTGTGTAATGAATCTAAAATATATGAAAGTCTAATGTTTATCAGTACATTACAGAAAATAATGAACTTTATCACAATATGCTAATTTTTGGAGAAGGACCTGTATGTTTAAAACTAAAAATATAAAATTTGATTAAAAACATGGCTAACGAAATCCCCCCTCTTGAAAAAAAAAAATGGTAATAAGTGAAATTCAATTAAACGTGGTTGTCACAGGTGTTGAATTCCTCCGAGATCCATGCCTCATTCATTTTTAGAAATGTGAGGTAGTCCACACTGTTGTGAGCTAGGCGTGTGCGCTTATCAGCCACGATCCCCACTGCTGCGCTGAACCTCCTTTCGGACAGGACACTCGATGAGAGGCAAGCCAAGGAATCCATGGCAAATTGTGCCAGCTCTGGCCACAGGTCAAGCCTGCACACCCAGTAGTCAAGAAGTTCCTCACTTCTCAGAGCGTCCACATCGGCTGTCAACCCGATGTAATCAGACACCTGTCGGTCTAGGAGTTCCCTGGGGCTGGATCTGGAAGGCGGCTGTCGATAGGTTAGCTGCAAGAATGATCTCATATCTGAAGTGACCAACACATCTTTAAACCGCCCTCTTCTTGCATGCGAGGTAGGATTTGTACCCGCAACTGTTTCTCTGTGGGTGGAAATTCCTCTGCCAGCGCCCGCAACAGCAGAATGCAGAATCTCTCAAAGCAAAGCCTGAAAATGCTGCATTCTGACAGCCATCTGTGATGCTGGTAACATGTTTGCCATTTTGTGTTTGTACTGGGGGTCTAAGTACGTTGCCACCCAGTACTGGTCCTTGCCCTTTATGCTTTTTATACGGATGGGGATCCCTCTTCAAACACTGGAACATGAAGGCCCCCATTTGCACTAAATTGGAAGCGGTGGAGCAGCCTGGCTCCTGCTCATCGCCCAGGAGAATGTCGTCCTCGGTTTCCTCCCCCCATCCACGGACAATACCAGGGACCCCAGAAAAGTTTAAAGCCTGCTCTTCTTGCTCCTCCTCCTCCCCCCAGGCACCATCCTCCTCTGACACCTCTTCAGATTCCTGCTGACTTGTCTCAGATGGAGTAGCCCCCTCAGGATTTCATTCAGCATTGCGACTTCCTCATCTTCCTGCTCCTGCTCCTCGACGGCTTGATCAATGACATGACGCAATGCACGCTCCAGAAAGAAGGCGTAAGGTATGATGTCACTGATGGGGCCCTGGCTGCGACTGACCAGTTTAGTGATCTCATCAAATGGCTGCAGAAGTCTGCATGCGTTGTGCATGAGCAGCCACTGGCACGGTGGAAAAAAAAGCTCCCAGAACCTGTCCTGCTGCAGAGTTCGTACAGGTAGCACGTTTCTGTTGGAGCAGTCTATCAAGCATATACAAGGTGGAGTTCCAGTGCATCGGGCAGTCACAAATCAGATGTCTGACGGGCAAGTGGTGTCGCCGCTGAAAGTCAGCAGGTAAGCCATGGCCGTGTAAGCTCTTCTAAAATGGCAGGAGGTTTTCTTGGCCTGCCGCAAGATATCTTGGACCCTGGGGTATTTGGCAACGAATAGCTGCTCGACTAAGTTCAGGACGTGTGCCATGCATGGCACTTGTATCATTTTGCCCTGTTTCAGCGCACTCATGAGATTGGCACCCTTGTCGCACACCACTTTACCAACTGTCAATTTGAGCAGGGTTAGCCCCTAATCGGCCTGTGACCACAGAGCTGAAAGGAGCGCAGGACCGGTGTGGCTCTTGGCTTCCAGGCACAACAGTCGCAGCATAGCATGGCAATGTCTCACCTGGCACGTCGAATAGGTACGTGTTTGCTAGACCACGTGTCTGTGGTCAGATGTATCTTGGGACCGACACTGTGTGCCACAGATACATTCACTTGCAGCTGAACATGGCTATATAGCTCTGGAATGCCCTTCTTGGAGAAATATTTCCTTCCAGGGAGCTTCCATTGCAGTGTGCCAATGGCCACAATATTTCTAAAGGCCTCCAAGTCCACCAGTTTATATGGCAGTAGTTGGCGGGCTAGCAATTCCAACAAGCCGGCGGTCAGCCCTTGGGCAAGAGGGTTATCCGCGTCATTAACTTTTTACGTTCGAACATTTAGGCCATGGAAGCCTGCCCTTTGCCAGATGAACGCGATGACGGCACCATGGAAGGTGGAGTGCAGGACAAATGGGAGGAGAGGGCAGAAGAAGAGGCAGGACATGGAGCGCCGGGAGTGTGGCTTTGTGGGTTCTGATGGTGTTGCTCCCACTGGGCTCGGTGATGGGAGGCCAGATGCCTTCTTAAGGCGGTCGTCCCTAGGTGAGTGTTGGGCTTACCGCGACTTAATGATTATTTTCTGAAAGCAGGTATATAAAACTCCTTAATCCATTTTTTGGGGGGGCAACAGGTATATCACACCAGTTGCAAATAGTTGTTCCAATAGCGTATGTCCCTCTGTATAGCTGCGGTATCTCAGCATAACCGCACTCAACTGCTGCTCAATACAAATGCACTATATAGAAAGTATATTATAGGTATGTCAGACCCCTGCCTCAATCAGTTTTTTGGGGGGCAACTGGTATATCACACCAGTTGCAATTAGTTTTTTTTTGTAGCGTTTGTCCCTCTGTATAGCTGCGGTATCTCAGCAGAACCGCATGCAACTGCTGCACAATACAAATGCACTATATAGAAATTATATTATAGGTATATCACACCCCTGCCTCAATCAGTTTTTTTTAGGGGGGCAACTGGTATATCACACCAGTTGAAATTAGTTATTCCAATAGCGTTTGTCCTTCTGTATAGCTGCAGTATCACAGCAGAACCACGCACAACTGCTGCACAATACAAACGCACTATAATATACTTTCTATGTTAGAAAGCATATTGTAAGTATATCACACCACTCATTAAGTCCCACCTACCTATCGATTGCACACCTATACCAGTACTTAAAAGGACTTTTGTGGCCCTATTAGCTACCATTTGTTGTCCCTAACAGTCTGTCCCTGCTCCACAAAGCAACCTCTCCGTACACTGGCAAAAGACTGAATGTAAAATGGCGGCCAGATCGGGTTTATTTATAGGGTAGGGTGTCTGTCCGTGTGCTGAAATGTCTCAATTGGCTGTCCTGTTCCACCTGATGAATGTGTCATGGGTCAAAGTTTGGCGCAATGCATAAGAATATTGCGCCAGCGGACATCGCCATATGTTTGCATGTTCGGCGAATCATGAACAAGCAAAGTTCGCCGCAAAACGACCTCCGGGCGAACCGCAAGGCCATCTCTATTGCCTGGATCTCCTTTGCTGTTATTGGGGCATTTAGAGAAGCAAGCTTTTCATAGGTAATCTTAGGCAAAGACGTGTATCCAAGAATGCTCATCCCTCTCTTTCATCCCCCCCCCCCAAGTAAAACCTAGCCATATAGTCCCTCAGTATACAATTTTTATGTTTGGGTCTGTGCTCCTTGGTCCCATCCCCACTCCTCATACTGTTAATATGTGTCATTGGAAGCCTACCCCTCGCAAGCGACGCCAGTAATTTCCCCGATTTATGGCCAAACTTATGTAACTCAGCTTCAAGTCTAGGCTCCCTATACTTTCCTTCCTGTCAGCCCATATGTCAAAGTCTCTCTGGGCCGAAACCCATTTCTCTTTAGTGACCTGGTTCCGAGCGGAGAGAGTCCACATACGCTGTTCTCAAAATATTACTCGCCTTCTCAAAATTCGCTCTTGCTAGCTTCTTTATAGATGAAACATATGCCATTAGGCACCCTCTCAGGACAGCTTTTGCTGTTTCCCAAAACAGTGCTTGTGAGTGAACATGTTACCTGTTACAATGTACATATTCTATCCACCATCCCTGCATTATCTTTATAAAGTCCTCATCCTGCAACAGATAATTTGGGAATCTCCATGTAAAATCTCCACCTCTAGGGTGCTGATCTTCAAGGCCGAGAAGTAGAGGAGCGTGTTCTGATACGACCATTTCGCCAATAGCTATAGCTGTTACTCTCTGGAGAGCCGCTGGAGACAAGAATATATAGTCTATGCGGTACCAAGTGTTATGTGCATGCGAGTAATGTGTAAATTCCCACCCCTGGGCATGATGTAATCGCCAGCTATCTCTTAGGGACAGTGTAGTTACAAAGTCTGCAAAACTATCCTTAGTTCTGTCATGCCTTCTATCTTCCTGCGCATTCATAACTAGATTAAAGTCTCCGCCGACTATTTTAGTCTGATGCATGTCCTGTAGTATTCTGGGGCATAGAGAATCTAGAAATCCTTTCTTGCCTTGATTTGGGGCATGTACATTATATAAACTGAAATCCCCAAAAGGCCCCGAAATATGCATCCGCACCATCCTCACTGCATCATCTGCCTCCATTGAGTGTACAACATGAGAAAGGTGTCGTCCTATGAGTATCAGTACCCCCGCCTTTCTATCTACCTCTGTGGAACCATATAGTGATCCAACCCACATCTTTTCCATTCTATGGTAGTCTTCCTTCGGAAGATGGGCCTCCTGCAGAAGCGCAACATCTGCCTTTAACCTTTTAAGGTGTTTTAAAGACTTTCATGCGCTTGTTCGGGGAGCGCAAACCCTTAACATTCCAAGAGATAATTCTCATAGTTTAGCCCTGCTGGAAGACCCATGTCCCAATATAGCATTTGCACTAAGCACAGCTCTAGACAAGAGCCGCCTATCTGCAAGGCGTTCCCTCCCAGTGCAGCAACTCCCCTGCAACTCAGTACCCACGACATGCCACAGTGACACCCCCAAAAAAGAGAAAACTAAAACAAAATAAAAAAAAAAAACATGGAAAAACACCAACTTAGACATATCTCTTCTCTAGACATAACTTCCTTTTTTCTGGTATTCGCAGCAGAACCTCGCCGCATCAGTGGTGAAGCGACAAATGTTACCTCCTTAATCGGAACCTAAAAAAGTGTCCATATGACCTTCCAATGTAGAGTCCCTGTTTACTAGAACCCCATGGATATTTTCCTCCAATTACGCCAATTAAGCTTGATATCACTCTACTCTGGCGTTTTTAAGGGGTTTCCCATTGAGAGGGTGTTTGTGCTTTTGGCGACCTCTGAGACTTGGGTGGCGACCCTGAAGGGACACAGCTCCATTCGCGACGCCTAGATGTAATATCAGTAGGAGTTGTCTGTGTTTAAGAAGTCCCTTTTTCATTTTCTCTGCCTTCTGGGAGCAGTAAATAGGCCTCTGCTTCTCTCTGGTCTTCAAACTGTCGGAATGATTCACCCTGTTGCCGGATTTTCAATGTGGCAGGATAAGCCAGTGGAAATCTAATCCCTTTCTAATGCAATCTCGAGCAGATGAGACCTATTCTCCAGGTCGTCAACCCGGTCACTTAGCCGGTTAGCTAGCTGGAACAGATCATGAAGTTTGGTTGTGACTTCAGCAGAGTCCTCCTCCATGTACGACACGCGCTGTTCCACTTCTGATAGTCTGTGCTCATAAAGCGCAACCTCCTCCTGCAACTTATTTAGCACAGTTTGCACTGTTGATGCAATAATATCCGGCGCTAATTGTTTTGCCACCTCTATGGCTAGTTGTCGTACATCTACATTTCCCCTTGCATTGTCAAATAAGTCCACCTGCGAGTCCACTTGTCTGTTTTCCATTGTGTCACGTTCTCTGTGCTGTGAAGTGGAAGGTGGAGATGGAGCCATCTTGGAAAGCAGGGGGGCCCTTTATGTCAGTAACTCTGCTCGAGGAGATAGATTTCTGCCCGCTCCGAAGTAAATAACGCTCCATACACTCACAGGAGCCGGTAATTGTTGCAGTAATCTTCCGTCAATACATGAGGATGTAGCTGTGCGGGCTGCAATGCGATGAGCATCGAGGAGCTGGTGTCCCAGCGCCAGGACCGGAAGGTGAGAACTACTTTTTTAATGCAAGCCCTTAGGTCTAAAAGGCCAGTTTTGGCAGCAACATCTTCATTTTTGCATCCAAGCATTCCAGGCAACTTTTTTATTTTTCCTAAAAACATAGCTTGAGGGGTTGTTTTGCAGGTTGAATTATATTTTTTAATGCACCATTTAATGTCATCACGGAGAAAAAGATAAAAAGGGAGTATGCATAAAAAAAACATAAGTTTATCACTGCCACTATTGACGCTAAAAGCACAAAATAATAAATCTCTATTAGTAATTGTAATCTTAAAATCGGAGTGGCACCCCAATATAGGCTATCACTTCTGTCCCCTCTCTCAGACTGATGTAGTGAGACAAGGCGAATAATGGTGTCAAAAGGGACCAGCTCAAAACCATGTCCCAAGAGGTACAGATATACCTTTAAGAAAAACTGAAATGTTAGCCTATATATCAATGGCTATAATCCCCATGAGAGGAGGGTCACAGTGATAATGTTAGAGACAGGTATGTCTGAGGAATAGTAATAGCCAGTAGTATTGGTGACTATAATGATCAGGGACCTAAGGAGGCAAGGTAAGCGCATCCAAGCCCTGTTAAACCACTGATAAGTACTGCAATAAGGGCCAGCTGGAGGCAACGTAGGTGCTTCTCAGCCCTATTCCAGACTGTAAACTTCTATAACGTTCCTGTCTCTGCTATAATGAAGGACGGCATATAGCAAATGCCGTTCTGCAATAGTAACTATTTGCTTCCATTATGCTCAACACGCTTCAACATGAATTGTATCATAAAGAGCAAGATCAGCAAAGTTAAAGTAGTGAGTGTAGACACATATTGATAAAATATGGCGTAGCGTCCAGTGCTAGTACGGCCATACTAGCTCCGGATGCTGCGCCGTATGTTATCAATATGTTTTAACAGGGCTTGGATATGATGAACTCTGGCAGGCTGGTGTCTGCCAGAACAGCTTGCCGGATCTTCTTACGTGAAAAATAATTACATCAATTGTCACCTCACTTATCCTCTGCTTCTGCCATTCTGACCTTTTCATGTTGCCTCTGCCATTCACTGGCAATAGTGGTAACCAACTCAGCCAGTCATTGGCTGACTGGGTATTACCTGCATGTTTAGAATGGAACAGGAGGCACAGATGAGCAGAGACCTGGTGAATATCAGAATGGCAAGGTTCGGGGACCATAAAGTGAGTATTGCTTGTTTTATTTTTATCTGTAATTAAGCCACCTACTGCATTTACACATGTGGCACTTCAGAAGTTAGATAAAGTAGTCTTTTTTTGAATGTTTTGAACTTGTCACATAGTAATTTTATGTCTGAGAGTCAAATAAATAAATCTTTCAAAAATATTCTACGGCAAAAGAAAGTAATGAAATTCCTAGCAACAATACCTGCGCTGATAAGTTGTTTGACTGGGAACAAGATAAACGTGACAGAGTGGAAAACATCTGAGTGTATAGATAAAATGAACAAAATGCATGAAATCACTACATACTAAGAATATTGCATCCATTGTGTTGTAGGAGACATAATATAAATAGGATACAAAAAAAACACACATTACCATTGCAAATTAGCTTTTGCTAGAAGAAGCATTGCCACAATACTGCACCAGCATGTTTCAAGGTCTGTGAACAGTTGGAGAGCTGCATTGTTCCAGAAATGAATCTCTTCTTCCTTATCGAGAAGAATTTCAAGCAGGTACTGAGGCCGCTTTTGTAGTGGCTTGGATCAAGGGTACTTTGGAGTCTGGACGCTTGTGGACATTTGCCCCTATTGCTGCTATAGAAAGCCATTAACCCATTAGGGATCCATGACGTAGCGGTACGGCATGGGTCCCGAGTCCTTAACTCCTTAAGGACACAGCCTTATTTCACCTTAAGGACCAGGCCATTTTTTGCAAATCTGACCAGTGTCAATTTAAGTGGTGATAACTTTAAAATGCTTTGACTTATCCAGGCCATTCTGAGATAGTTTTTTCGTCACATATTGTACTTCATGACACTGGTAAAATGAAGTAAAAAAAAAAAAGATTTTTATTTATAAAAAAATAAAAAATTTAGCAAAAATTTTAAAAAAATCGCAAATTTCCAAGTTTCAATTTCTCTACTTCTATAATACATAGTAATACCTCCAAAAAAAGTTATTACTTTACATTCCCGATATGTCTACTTCATGTTTGGATCATTTTGGGAATTATATTTTATTTTTTGGGGATGTTACAAGGCTTAGAAGTTTAGAAACAAATCTTGAAATTTTTCAGAAATTTTCAAAAACCCAATTATTAGGGACCAGTTTAGGTCTGAAGTCACTTTGCAAGGCTTACATAATAGAAACCACCCCAAAATGACCCCATTCTATAAACTACACCCCTCAAGGTATTCAAAACTGATTTTACAAATGTCGTTAACCCTTTAGGTGTTCCACAAGAATTAATGGAAAATAAGGATATCATTTCAAAATTTCACTTTTTTGGCAGATTTTCCATAAAAATTTTTTTTCAGTTACTAAGCAAGGGTAAACAGCCAAACAAAACTCAATATTTATGGCCCTGATTTTGTAGTTTACAGAAACACCCCATATGTGGTCGTAAAATACTGTACGGGCACACGGCAGGGCGCAGAAGGAAAGGAATGCCATACGGTTTTTGGAAGGCAGATTTTGCTGGACTGTTTTTTTTTTATACCATGTCCCATTTGAAGCCGCCCTGATGCAACCCTAGAGTTGAAACTCCATAAATGTACCCCATCTAAGAAACTACACCCCTCAAGGTATTCAAAACGGACTTTACAAACGTTGCTAATCCTTTAGGTGTTCCACAAGAGTTATTGGCAAATGAAGATGAAATTTCAGAATTAAATTTTTGGGGCAGATTTTCAATTTTTTCCAGTTACAAAGCAAGGATTAACAGCCAAACAAAACTCAATATTTATGGCCCTGATTCTGTAGTTTACAGAAATACCCCATATGTGGTCGTAAACTGCTGTACGGGCACATGGCAGGGCGCAGAAGGAAAGGAATGCCATACGTTTTTTGGAAGGCAGATTTTGCTGGACTGTTTTTTTTTTTTTTTTTTTTACACGATGTCCCATTTGACTTTATAATTTCATTTTTGAAGCAAAAAAAAATCATGTTTTAGTGTTTCCATAGTCTGAGAGCCATAATTTTTTCAATTTTTGGGCAATTACCTTGGGTAGGGTATGATTTTTGCAGGATGAGATGACGGTTTTATTGGCACTATTTTGGGGTGCGTGTAACTTTTTAATCGCTTGCTATTACACTTTTTGTGATGTAAGGTGACAAAAAATGGTTTATTTAGCACAGTTTTAATTTTAAATTTTTCATTTATTACGGTGTTCATCTTAGGGGTTAGGTCATGTGATATTTTTATCGAGCCGGTCTATACGGACTCGGCGATACCTAATATGTACACTTTTTTTTTATTTATTATATTTTTTTGGCGATTGTCTCAGGTAGGGGCTCATTTTTTGCGGGATGAGGTGACTGTTAGATTGGTACTATTTTGGTGGGCAAACGCCTTTTTGATTGCTTGCTTTTGTACTTTTTGTGATGTAAGGTGACAAAAAAATGGCTTATTTAGGACAGCTTTTACTTTCTATTTTTTACGGTGTTCATCTGAGGGGTTAGGACATGTGATATGTTTATAGAGCCGGTTGCTACGGACGTGGCGATACCTAATATGTATACTTTTTTATATCCCCTATTTACCATTTTTTTTCACTTTATTTGGGGAAAATGACGTTTTTGTTTATTTTAACTTGAAACTTTTAATTTTTTGGGGGGAAAACTTTATTTTTTCAACAATTTTTTTCACTTTGGGACTTGAACTTTTGGGGTTCTAATCCTTCACAATGCATTCCATTACTTCTGTATTGTAATGCATTGGCTGTATGTGTAATACTGTGTGTATTACTCATACAGCTTCCGGGGCCTGTAAGATCCAGGGGGCTGGATCTCACAGGCACGTCACAGGAAGGCAGCGCGATGCCTTCCTTAGACATCGCGCTGCCTTCCATGCCATCGGGTCCCCCCTACAGTCGCATGGGGACCCGATGGCACCGTCGCAGCAATAGGTAAAAGCCGCAAACCGCAGGTCTGAATTGATTTGCGGTTTGCGGCGATCGCCGACATGGGGGGGTCACGGGATCCCCCCGGGCATTTATCCGAAGTGCCTGCTCAATGATTTGAGCAGGCACTGGCTTCCGATCACCGCCCGCTGCGTGCCTGTGGATCTCACATGACCTTACCTCTCAGATGAACACCGTAAAAAATAAAAACTGTGCTAAATAAACCATTTTTTTTGTCACCTTACATCACAAAAAGTGTAATAGCAAGCGATCATAAAGTCACACGCACCCCAAAATAGTGCCAATAAAACCGTCATCTCATCCCGCCAGTGCGGCCCCCGTCCCTCCCTCCCTCTATTGTAATAATAGGTTGGTGGCACAGTGTGCGGCCCCCCGCCCCCCCTTCCTCCCTCTATTGTAATAATTTGTTGGTGGCACAGTGTGCGCCCCCCCGGCCCCCCCTTCCTCCCTCTATTGTAATAATTCGTTGGTGGCACAGTGTGCGCCCCCCATCGGCCCTCCTCCCTCTATAGCATTTACAACATTGGTGGCCAGTGTACCCAAGGTAATCGCCGAAAAACTGAAAGAATTATGGCTCTCAAACTATGGAAACACTAAAACATGATTTTTTTTGCTTCAAAAATGAAATCATTTTAAAGTCAAATGGGACATGGTATAAAAAAAACAGTCCAGCAAAATCTGCCTTCCAAAAACCGTATGGCATTCCTTTCCTTCTGCGCCCTGCCATGTGCCTGTACAGCAGTTTACGACCACATATGGGGTGTTTCTGTAAACGACAGAATCAGGGCCATAAATATTGAGTTTTGTTTGGCTGTTAACCCTTGCTTTGTTACTAGGAAAAATGGATTAAAATGGAAAATTTGCCAAAAAATTGAAATTCTGAAATTTCATCTTCATTCGCCAATAACTCTTGTGGAACACCTAAAGGGTTAACGACATTTGTAAAATCTGTTTTGAATACCTTGAGGGGTGTAGTTTCTTAGATGGGGTCACTTTATGCAGTTTCTACTCTAGGGGTGCATCAGGGGGGCTTCAAATGGGACATGGTGTAAAAAAAAACAGTCCAGCAAAACCTGCCTTCCAAAAACCGTATGGCATTCCTTTCCTTCTGCACCCTGCCGTGTGCCCGTACAGTATTTTACGACCACATATGGGGTGTTTCTGTAAACTACAGAATCAGGGCCATAAATATTGAGTTTGGTTTGGCTGTTAACCCTTGCTTTGTAACTGGAAAAAAAATTATTAAAATGGAAAATCTGCCAAAAAAGGGAAATTTTGAAATTGTATCTCTATTTTCCATTAATTCTTGTGGAACACCTAAAGGGTTAACGACGTTTGAATACCTTGAGGGTGTAGTTTATAGAATGGGGTCATTTTTGGGTGGTTTCTATTATGTAAGCCTCACAAAGTGACTTCAGACCTGAACTGGTCCCTAAAAATTGTGTTTTTGAAAATTTCAGAAAAATTTCAAGATTTGCTTCTAAACTTCTAAGCCTTGTAACAACCCCAAAAAATAAAATATCATTCCCAAAATGATCCAAACATGAAGTAGACATATGGGGAATGTAAAGTAATAACGATTTTTGGAGGTATTACTATGTATTATAGAAGTAGAGAAATTGAAACTTGGAATTTTTTTTATTTTTATTTTGTGTAAATTTGGTATTTTTTTATAAATAAAAAAGATATTTTTTTAACTTCATTTTACCAGTGTCATGAAGTACAATATGTAACGAAAAAACAATCTCAGAATGGCTTGGATAAGTTAAAGTGTTTTAAAGTTATCAGCACTTAAAGTAACACTGGTCAGATTTGCAAAAAAGTCGGTGGTGAAATAGGGCCAAGTCCTTAAGGGGTTAAAGGGTGTATTAGAGTGACTGATTCTCAGCCAGTTCATCGTTAACAAGCATTTGCAGGAATGCTCGTTAACGAAGATTTGGCAGTCTAATACTGCCTCTGATTGCCCGATGAACAAGCAAATGCTATGGAGGATATCGCTGCATGTAATAGCAGCTGTCTCCTTCACTTGCAAGCAGGTGATTGGCGGCAAGGAATATTTCCTTCCTGACAATGATCTGCAGAATCAGGCTATTTCATCCTTAACTCACTACTTTTGAAGAGTGATTTATATAGTTGTTTGTACTAACACTGCTTTATACTGTTGAATTGCATTTTATATTATATATCCTGTTCATTTCCACTGTTATTGCACTGTATTTGCACTGATTTGTGGAAAGGGTTAATGTACAGCCAGTTCACACTAAGACTTTGGGAATTTCCAGCCTGTGCACTGGAAAGCTAGTCTTTTTCCATTTCTGTCATAAGGAACTATCCAGAGCTGAGTTTTTGAGGGAAAAGCCATGCACAGTGAAGTTTTGACTATCCGCCTTAGCTCTGTCAGACTGCTGATTATAACTGAAAACTGCTTAGTCATTACCATTGACTTGTATTGAGGCTGAACAGTGTTTCTGTTGGCTGTGCTTCTCCAGCTTCACCCCCCACTAGAAGGTTCTAGATCAGCTAGAAACTGTATAAAAGTAGAGCAGTCAGAGCCCATAGTTGTCTGCAAATAGAGACCAGTGTTTAGTTTTTTGTTGTTCTGCATTTTAGTTTCTCCAGTAAAGAAGCCCACTGGTTCACTGCAAATCTTGACTCTTTGCACTTATTTTCCATTGGGGTGCACCATGCAAACTGTTTCCGGGGAACTCAGCATAGCGTTGGGAACCACCTAAAACCCAGTCACTGCACTTTAAATTCAGTGATTTCCATCAATAACCATGAGCCAAAACCCAGGAGTGGAGGCTACACAGTAGTGATGGAAAGATTGGCACCACAATCACTGATGAAAATCATTGATCAAGCACTGACAAAACACTGACTGTGAGAAAGTGCCCTTAGATGGCATCCTGTGCGGAAATTAGAAAATATAAAGTAAAGCAGAACACTCGGCTTAATAAAACAAAGAATTCACAAATATCAGATAATGTCAAACCAGACTTTACACAGGTCAATACACCGAGCAATGATTGGAAACAACCTTTCATAGATGCATTAATTGCCGATCACTGCATTCTCGTTAGCTACATAGACTTGCAGCCATCATTGCTGTTGTATGGGAATGAATGATTGTTACTACGATTGTTCTTCCCCCACACAATTTTCTTGTTTGTCAGCAGTTGTGATTGACGAACATCGGCCGCGAACCCAAGTTCGTGGCGGGCCCCATTCATTTTAATGGCAGGTGAACCTCAAAATCCTTCAGGTCATATTTGCAGCCACCAAATACTTACTAGAAGTGCACAAATAGTCCCACAACATGGACAGTGACATACCAGAGGGGGATCAATGGCAAAAATCCTCACAAAAAATATGTATTTTAATCAGGGGCCATTTTTATGCGTTTTAAAGGGAAACTCTCATAAATGTGCCCTTCTGGAGCCTAGAATTTTTTTTATTTTAGGCCACGGGAGTACAGGCCCCAAACATTAGGCATTCACCGGACAGAAAACATCAAGTGATTATGTGGCTGGAGGTACACTAGGCGGTCACCGTATGACAATTTTACTGTTGGCCAGTTAGATTACAGGCCTCAAAAATTATGCATTCACCGTACAGAAAAGAGCAAGTGATTATGTGGCTGGAGGTACATTAGGAGGTCACCGTATAACAATTTTACTGTTGGCCAGTGGAGTACAGGCCCCAAACATTAGGCATTCACTAGACCGTAGTGTTGCGCGAGCATGCTCGGCCGAATACCTATTCAGCTCGAGCATCGCTATGCTCGGCACACGTTGGTACTCGGCTGAGTACCGCATGTGCTCGAGGCCATGCTCGAGTCTCCTCCCCACATGTTTTGTGGCTGCTAGGCAGCCAATAAACATGCAGTTAAGTACTGCCATCACTGTAATGCCAGTAGCGATGTTGGCTACTAGCATTACAGTGATTGGCGGTCTGGAACGCGTCATCGGGTGACGTTGGTTCGGCTCATTTTGAGTCAGGGAGAGCTGCGCTTAGGAAGAGACAGATAGTGTAGGTAGTGTGATTGCAATATATTCAATAGAAAAACATTTCAAAGACCCAAAAGTCCCTTTAAGGACTATTGTGTGTGGTGGCAGTCTGGCAGCAATATAATTTAGCCAGCAATTTTTTTTCCATACTTTGCAATACTTTTTCGATAGAGGGTGTCTGCAGTGACTTGTGACATCAGTGCTGCAATACCTTCTGTGTGTCAGGGACAAATATTGGGAAAAATATTACTGACAAGTATTTGTTTTCCATCATTTATTCACACTTTGCCTATAAACGGCGGCTGAATTGTTACATATGCGCTGCAATAGTGTGTGTCAGGGCCAGATATTGGGAAAAATATTCGTGAAAACAATTATATTTTTTCAATAATTTATCCACACTTTGCCTATAAACGGTGTCTGCAGTGAATTGTCACATCTGTGTTGCAATAGTGTGTGTGTGTCAGGGCTAGATATTGGAAAAAAAAATATCAGCAAAAACAATTATATATTTTCCATAATTTATCCACACTGCCTATAAACGGTGTCTGCAGTGAATTGTCACATCTGCGCTGCAATATAAACTGTCCCTTATAACATATAACATTTCATATGTTATTAAGGGACGGGGACGTGATGCTGATGGTGCGCGCAGAGGCCGTGGCCCTGGGTGTGGTGAAACTGTCTGCCAGAGCATAAGAAAAACAATCATCCAAGATACCTAGCTTCATGTCCCAGTTTGCAGGGCGGCGCAGAACACCACTCTTGAAGTCAGCCCAGTGCGAGCAGGTGGTCGGTTGGATTTCAGCAGATCGTGCTTTCAGTCGGTTAAGCACCACCCTGTCTTCCACCAAGTCCAGTCTCAGTAGCCAGGAGTCTGGTCCACACAATACTCACCCTGATCCTTCTTCCTCCCACCATTTACAGTCTGGCCAAACAAGTGATCCCACACTCGGATATTCCGAGGACCTCTTTGCATCGCCATTAATTGATTTGGCCCTCTCGCCAAGCACGCTTGAAGAGGGACCTGAGATCTTGTGCACCGATTCCCAACCTCTTGAGCATCCAGAGTCACAAGAACATGATGCTGGGGAACGGCAATTAGTGTTTATTGAGGTGGATGATGATGAGACACAGTTGCCAATGACTCAACCGCAATTACTGTCTCAAGAGGTTGAGGAAGAGGATGACACACAGTTGTCAATCACTGAGGTTGTAGTTCAGGAGGATGATCAGAGTGAGGAAGTAGAAGAGGAGGTGCTGGATGACTAGGTCACTGACCCAACCTGGGAAGGTGGCAACAAGCCGAGCGAGAAGAGCAGTACAGAGGGGGAGGGATCGGCAGCACTGCAACATGCTGGAAGAGGCAGTGGGGTGGCCAAAGGGAGAAGGCAGGCACAACCAAACAGGACTGCAACTTTTCCATGGATCACTCCCTTATGTAAATCTCCCTTGCCAAGGGGTAGGTGTTCGGCAGTATCGCGCTTTTTTGAGGAAAGTGCGGACGACAAAAGAAAAGTAGTTTGCAACCTGTGCCACACCAAAATGAGCCGGGGCGTAAACGCTAGCAACCTCACCACCACCAGCATGATCCGCCACATGGCATCAAAGCACCCTAATAGGTGGGCCGAACGCCTGTGTCTGCAATCTGTGTCTGTGGGTCACACCACTGCCTCCTCTTCCCCTGTGTTACATGCTTGCCAATCCCCTGTCCAAGACGCAGGCCCGGATATCTCCTGCCCTGCACCTGGACCTTTGCAAGCACCACATCCACTTCCCTGTCCCAGCGCAGCGTCCAAATGTCATTACCCCAGGCATTTGAATGCAAGCGCAAATACCCAGCCACACACCCACAGGCCATAGCACTAAATGCGCAGCTTTCCAAATTAATGGCCCTGGAAATGTTGCCATTTACCCTTTTGGACACTGAGGCCTTCCGCAGCCTGATGTCGGTGGCCGTCCCTCGTTACGCAGTCCCCAGCTGCCAGTATTTTTCAAGGTGTGCCAGCCTTACACCAACATGTGTCCCTTAACATCACACATGCCCTGAACAACACAGTTACTGGGAAGTTCCACTTAACCACGGACACATTGACAAGTGCTTTAGGCCAGGGACGCTACATTTCCCTGACAGCACACTGGGTGAATGTTGTGGAGGCTGAGAGTGACTCGTACCCTAGGATGGCACAGATGCCACCGATGCCAAGGCCGTGCTGAAGCTGATCTGCCTAGGTGACAAACAGCTGTGGCAGGGGATAAGAGAATAGACTGAGCTGTGGCTCTCGCCACTCAACCTAGAACCAGGCATGGTTGTGTCTGATAATGGCCATAACTTGGTGGTGGCTTTGGAGCTGGGCAACCTTAGACACATCCCATGCCTTGCCTATGTATTCAACCTTGTGGTTCAGCGGTTTCTAAAAACATACCCCAATTTGCCTGGGCTACTGTTGAAGGTGCGCCGCGTGTGTGCACATTTCCGCAAGTCACCAACAGCTTGTTGTTGTTGTGCGACGTGAGCACGTGCTGGAACTCCAAAATATATGTGGGTAAGACGATACAAGAACTGAGAAGCAGAATCTCTAAACATCTCAGTAACCTTAACACCAAGGATGACTCCCCTCTTGTAAGACATCTGAATAAATATCATAGAGGTAATTCATCAGGCCTAATAATCTGGGGAATACAGAAAGTAGAAGCAGGCCCAAGACAGGGAGATATCGACGTGAGGCTACAACAGGAGGAAGCTAAATGGATATGCCGCCTGAAATCTCTATTACCAATAGGAATAAATGAAGGGTTCACCTTCTCTCCATTTCTGTGATAATGTATAATAGAAACAAACAGAAAAATAAAGGAATAGCAAAATAACCATGAAAAGAACAGTAAAAATAGTAAAATAATAGAAGTAACTTAAAATAATATACAAATGGCATAGACAGATAGGGGACCATCTCTATGTAGATACTAATAAAAGAAAATATAGGAAAAATAAAATGACACAAGAAAAACTAAATAATTACCATCAAGACTGATGCGCGCCCCTCCTCCGGTTCAGGTGGCCGTAGAAGAGTGATGGGCTGTAACATCATCTGGAAGAGACCCTAGAGCAGTGATGGCTAACCTTGGCACTCCAGCTGTGGTAAAACTACAACTCCCAAGATGCCCCCCTTGCTTGGCTGCTCTCAGAACTCTATAGAAATAAATGGAGCTTGCTGGGAGTCGTAGTTTCACCACAGCTGGAGTGCCAAGTTTAGCCATCTCTGCCCTAGAGGGTAAAGGAGAAAAATTAGAGTATAGATTTGATAAAATCACCATGTGCTTGTGCAGCTCATGTAAGAAGGTAAAGATATCTAGATATCCATGCAGGATAGAAAATAGATATCAAAAATCCCTTTGAACACCTGGTTGTAGAAAAATCTGCGTGTATGTGACATAAATAAGATGAACCATCCGTATAATTCTGTGATGATTTAGAAATAAAAAAGCTATAGAGGGGAATAAAGGGAAAAATAGAACAACAATACAAAATATGCAGAAAACTATAAGAAGCATATGTATGAATAGGCAGAATAACAATATGTACCCCTAGCTTCAGTGAGAGCATAATGTGGAGATGGATGCGAGTAGACAACCTAACATTACAGCATCCTAAAATATCTACCTCTATAGGTTCCCACGTAAGTGTAGATTTAGAACTAAGAACTATAGGGAAGAGAGAACCGCTTTAAGTCCGTGCACAGGTGCAAATAGATAATAGACACTGGGAGATTAAAAACATCTAAGTTTGTGCGCAAGTGTAAGGGTAAAAATATATATATATATAGGGATGTCCAGATAACAGTACCGGTATAGTTGAACGTAACAAGTCAGTCGGGAAGAAAATTATTACCTGAGATTATATCAGCTATATTGAGAGATACTTTCCATCAATAATACTCCTAAATGGCTAAGTCCGATCGCATGCGTGAATTCCAGGTACATGATCCGGAAATTTGAGGAATCAACAAAGATGGTGAGCAGCAATAACGCTATTATCAGCGTCACCATTCCACTTCTGTGTCTTCTCAAACGCTCGCTGCTCACAATTAAGGACAACGCTGTGCATGTGGAAGAGGTGGAAAAGGGGGAAGACATTACACAGGTTGATGATAGCCATACCACCCTCAGTTCCTCTTTTCAGCGTGAATTGGAGGCTGAAGAGGAGGAGGAGCAGGAGACGGTTGCCTCAGCTACAGAGGGTAGTACCCATGGAAGTTTAATTCTATCTGTTCTGCGTGGGTGGGCAGAAGAGGAGGAAGACCCCTGCTACAAAGAGAACTTCTCATCTCTCATTCCTCTGGTGGAGAGGATAAGCAAAATGGTGCAATACCAGAAGATCCTTGTTGGAAAATTGCTCAAAATTTTTTCACCTGACAACGCTGGCAGCAGAGTCCATACTTCCTTGGCCAACCGAGGAGGGGAGACAAGGGGAACACACAGCAGTTCCAACAGAGGCAGGGCAACACTCTCCAAAGCCTGGGAACGTTTCCTGATACCCCGCCAGCACCATCACCCTGGTGTGCGGCCCACTGCCACAAGGAGAGAAAAATTTTGGAAGATGGTGAAGGAGTACATAGCAGACTGTCAGCGTCCTCAATGATCCCTCAGTGCCTTACAACTACTGGGTGTCCAAGCTGAACACGTGACACAAACTTGCGCTCTACGCTTTGGAGATGCTGGCCTGCCCTGCCGCCAGCGTTTTGTCTCAGCGTGTATTTAGTGCTGCTGGTGGCATTATAACAGATAAGTGTATCCGCCTGTCAACTGAAAATGCTGACAGTTTGACTCATATAAAAATGAACAAGGCGTGGATTAACCATGACTTCTCGACTCCAACAGAGGAATGCTGATGAACATAAAGGCACTTATACAAGGGTATATGGTTGAATCTTCCTTTTCTCCTCCTCCTCCTCCTCTTCCGTCATATCAACATGCATTGCTTATTCGTCACATATAATGCCCTCGCATATCTAGCCTTCAAATAGAATTTTTTAGAGGGTCGCTCACCAGCAGGCCGTCACATCTAATTTTTTACAGGGTCCGCTCACCAGCAGGCCCTCAAATCTAATCTTTTACAGGGTCTTCTCACCTGCAGGCCCGCAACTCAAATCTTTTACAAGGTCAGCTCACCTGCAGGCCCGCAAATCAAATTTTTTATAGGGTCAGCTCACCTGCGGGCCCGCAACTCAATGTGAATGAGGCTCTCCTTTATGTGATATACAGGTTGTATCGGAGTGCCTCTTCCTTGTAATTTTTGGCAGCACTTGCACTTTATATACAAGTAAATATACAGGAAAGAATGTTTTCAATCAATTTTTTTTTACTTTGGTTTTGTGCGTAAAACCTTAATTAGATTTTGGGCTTGGTGATCAGTTTAAGCCCTTTGAGTGGCAAGGTGACATGGTGTGGAGATGGCAGCATGAGGAGGCCACATAGTGGCACAATGACTGAGTCTGGATAAAAGACTAAGGCCACAGATTGTTTAGAAAGATGCAGATGGATAGAAATATGTGGAGCTGTATCATGGTTACATGCAGATTAATGCAGACCAGGGGCATAGCTATAGGGGAAGCAGGGGAAGCTGCAGCTTTGGGGCCCTGACCCAGAAGGGGCCCATCCAGGAGGAGGAGGACTAAAGGATTTGGTCAGGGCCCCCTCAACAGTATTACACAATTAAATTATATACAGTGACAGTATAGACAGTGTATAAAATGGATGGACAGCTGCCGGCCTGGTCTGAGAGAGCGATCTTTATTAGCCACAGGAATGGGGGTGGCATGAAAGGAAGGGGGAGCTAAAAAATTACTGTGGGATGGAGCCCCATTCAAAAATCTGCTGTGGGGCCCAGTAATTTTTAGCTACACCACTGATGCAGCCCATAAAAGCAAGTTGGGTTTATCGATTCCAAAACCTTAATTCAATTGTGGGACTGGTGATCAGTTTAAGGCCTTTTAATCAGCATCAGCAGCTGCATGGTTATAAAAATGAGTGGCAAAGTGACATGGTGTGGAGATGCAGATAAAAGATTAAGGCCACAGATTGTTGAGAAAGATGCATATGGAAACAAATCTGTAGAGCTGTATGACGGTCACCTGAAGATTAATACAGCCATCAAAATCAAGTTGGGTTTGTCGGTTCCACCTCAGCTCACCAGCAGGCCTACATCTAAGATCTTTTACTCGGTCAGCTCATCTGCAGGCCCGCAACTCAAATCTTTTACAGGGTCAGCTCACATGCAGACCCTCGCATAGAATTTTTTAGAGGGTCAGTTCAGGCCCTCGCATATAATGTTTTACAGGGTCAGCTCACCCGCAGGCACTTGCATATAATGTTTTATAGGGTCAGCTCACCAGCAGCAGGCCCGAACCTAAAATCTTTTACACGGTCAGCTCACCTGCAGGCCCGCAACTTAAATCTTTTACAGGGTCAGCTCACCTGCAGGCCCGCAACTCATGCTGCTTTGCTTTGAAGTAGTAGCCGTAGCTGTTTATCAGGCTCCCTCTCCGAAATCGAACAATGATTCCCGTTACCGGTGGTCACCATGTTAGGTGCATAAAAGAACATCAAAAGTTTATAGGGAAGATATCCAAATGGATCGTGGACGTCACAGGGACGTGCGATCAGGCAGAAGTTGTCTAGAGTCAACAAAGCGGTAACAGGGCCTCTCCTGTATAATGTTTCCTCATCCAAACTACTGCAGTGACATTCCCTGTAATTTTCTATTACTCATTCAAATAACAGGGCTTCTTAAGAGTCCTGAATTGTTATTTATCGTCACTACCTCGAGTCGGGAGTGTGTGATTTGTGCGCCACCCGCTTGCCTTCCTTGGATGTGGTAGCCGTTTCTCAGGCTTCCTCTACGGAATCAAACACTGATTCCCCGTTACCTGTAGTTTACAATAGTTTTGCGCTAACAATTACATTAAAAGTTGATAGGCCAGACATCTGAATTGATCGTCGCCGTCACGGGACACGTGCCATTGGCCCCAGGTTAAGTAGAGTCACCAAAGCGGCAGCAGACCACCGCCCATAATGTTTTAGATGGTCAGATCAGCAGGCCTTTGATCCTTTTGAATTATAGGTTAACCAGCAGGCCATCAATCATAATTTTTAAAGAGTGTGAATGATGCCCTTCTTTATGTGTGACTAAGGGTCTATCGAAGTGCCTCTTCTTTGTAATTTTTGGCAGCACTTGCACTTTATATACAAGTAAATATTCAGGAAAGAATGTTTTCTATCAATTTTTCCTCTAAAATCTAATTTTTTTTCCCCTTCGTTTTGTCTGTATTATTGTCATTATGTAAAAGTGGCGTACTATTTGGACAACATAGTTCCCAGCAGCGACCAGCGAGTCCAAGATACATCCATACATCCTTCCCATGCTGTGGGGTACCTGGTTTTAACGCTCGGGTTCTCCCATAGACTTTCATTATACTCGGGTGCTCAGTCGAGCACCCAAATATCACAATGTGTTCGGCCTGAGCACCCGAGCACTACGGTGCTCGATCAACACTACCGGACAGAAAACATCAAGTGATTATGTGGCTGGAGGTATATTAGTCATTGGATATCAATTTACTGCAGGCCCGTACAAATACATGTCAAATACATATGTTTAAAAGAACTAAAAATATTAAGTTGGATTAAAAACATGGCTAACCAAATCCTCTCTCTTGAAAAAACCCGCAATGGTAATAGGTGAAATTCAATTAAATGTGGTCATCACAGTTGTTGAATTCCTCTGAGATCCATGCCTCATTCATTTTTAGAAATGTGAGGTAGTCCACACTGTTGTGAGCTAGGCGAGTGCTTTTTTCGGTCACAATCCACCCTGCTCCGTGAACATCCTCTTTCGGACAGGACACTGGACGAGGGGCAAGCAAAGAGTTCCATGGCAAATTGTGCCAGATCTGGCCACAGGTCAAGCCTGCACACCCAGTAGTCAAGGGGTTCATTGCTTCTGAGTGTCCAGGGTCTAGGCGTTCCCTGAGGCTGGATCCAGAGGGTGGCTGTCGATGGGTTGGCTGCAAGAATGATATCATATCTGAAGTGACCAACACATCTTCAAACCGCCCACTTCTTGCATGCTCAGTAGGATTGGTACCCGCAACTGTTTCTATGTGGGTGAAAATTCCTCTGCCAGCGCCCGCAACAGCAGAATGCAGCATCTCTCGAAGCAAGGCCTGGAAATGCTGCATTATTACAGCCCTCTGTGATGCTGGTAACATGTCCGCCATTTTGTGTTTGTACCGGGGGTCTAAGTATGTTGCCACCCAGTACTGGTCCTTGCCCTTTATTCTTTTTATACAGGGGTACCTCTTCAAACACTGGAGCATGAAAGCCCCCATTTGCACTAAATTGGAAGCGGTGGAGCAGCCTGGTTTCTGCTCATCGCACAGGAGAATGTCGTCCTCAGACTCCTCCCCCATCCACGGACAACACCAGGGATCCCAGAAAAGTTTAAAGCCTGCTCTTCTTGCTCTTCCTCCTCCTCCCCCCAGGCACCATCCTCCTTTGACTCCTCTTCAGACTCCTGCTCACTTGTCTCAGATGGAGTAGCCCCCCCCAAGGGAATTCATTCAGCATTGTGACTTACTCATCTTCCTGCTCCTGCTCTTCGATGGCTTGATCAATGACACAACGCAATGCACGCTCCAGAAAGAAGGTGTAAGGTACGATGTCACTGATAGGGCCCTGGCTGCGACTGACCAGTTTGGTAATGTCATCAAATGGCTGCAGAAGTCTGCATGCGTCGGTCATGAGCAGGCACTGGCGCGGTGAAAAGAAACCAAGCTCGCCAGAACCTGTCCTGCTGCAGAGTTCGTACAGGTAGTCATTAACGGCACGTTTCTGCTGGAGAAGCCTATCAAGCATATACAAGGTGGAGCTCCAACTCGTCGGGCAGTCAAAAATCAGATGTCTGATGGGCAAGTGGTGTTGCCGCTGAACGTCAGCAAAAAGATCAGTCCAGTTCACATAGGATAGGTAACCAAAATTAAAACGTAACATTTAATGTGTAAATTCGCTAAAAGTATGAGCCCAAGATTAAGAATAACAATAACGTACAAAAAGCTGAGCCTTCCCACACAAGATGTAACCTACAGTAAACAAGGTATACATGGGTAAATGCAGACTGTAGCAAGCATATCAAAATGTAAGATATGTCACAAGGGTACAACAAGAGAGCAACGGGGTATAATAGGATAAAAAAGTGGTACTAGAGAGACAAAGATGTGCCAACGCGTTTCCTTGGCTTGCGCCAAATCATCAGGGGACCAATATATTAAATGATGTTACAAGGTTCAAATCAATGATATTATAATCGATATAAAGCGGTGATCAATCGTTTAACAAAAGTACTTAGCTGTCCAATAAGTTCCAAAGTATAGGTTAGCCGTAGAGCTTTAACACAGGTCCTGCATATGGCAGTCCATGAAATGGCCTTCCGCGTGTGGAAGCAGCAATTTGAGCGCTGGACATGGCCGCTTTTAAATACCGTGCCGGTCCGCTCCTCATCCGCCCCCTTTTACATGACCGGTCACGTGTGCAGTCACCTGACACTATATCCCACGTGATCGGAGGAGCACGTCAGTGACAAAGAGACATGCCCACTGCAGTGGCGTCCCGCGTGATCAGAGGAGCACGTGACTAGCACAGAGGCACGACCCACTGTAGTGACGTAAACAGATGGGCTGATACACTGGGCGGAGATGTGGGAAGCGATTGAGCTCTACTCACTCCAACTAACATCCCGCCCTATTTTTTTTACAAATGTATTGTGTGCCGAACAGAAGCCAGTGACTTCTCAAGGCACAAAGGTTTCAGGAGGCGATAGGCAGATACTAGATTCAAGCACAGGTACAGAGTAAATCTTAAAAAAATATAGCACTAAGCGACTCAATTAGCTCAAATGCTGCAAAAGAATGTAAATATACAGAATAAATGCAGCATTGTACAAGATTGTGTGGAACACGTATATACGAAAGACAAGTGTCAAAGTTTACTCTAAATACATATAGAATGTGTTGACAGATAAGAACCATTTGGCCCATCTAGTCTGCCCAAAAGTCATATGCCCTATCAGATGTATACAGATGCATCAGTAGATGCATATTTTATTCTAAGGCACGTGATGCAAGAAACACAGATTGAGAGAATATATAGATAAAATATATGGATAAAAGGGACCCCACGGTGTATATTCCAGATAGAGGGGACTTGAAAGGGGGAAAATGGATTAAATGAAACAATCAAATAGTGGGCGTGCCTCTGTGCTCCTTGATCACGTGGGACGCCACTGCAGTGGGCATGTCTCTTTGTCACTGACGCGCTCCTCCGATCACGTGGGATATAGTGTCAGGTGACTGCACACGTGACTGGTCATGTAAAAGGGGGCGGATAAGAAGTGGACCGTCGCGGTATTTAAAAGCGACCATGTCCAGCGCTCAAATTGCTGCTGCCACACGCGGAAGGCCATTTCATGGACTGCCATATGCAGGACCTGTGTTAAAGCTCTACGGCTGACCTACACTATGGAACTTATTGGACAGCTAAGGGTGGGTTCACACTAGCGTTATGGAGTCCGTTATGGCTTTCAGTTTTAACAGGGTTATAACGGAACATAACAGAATCCATAAGACGGAAGGACAGATCCATTTTGCTGCCCATAGACTTGCATTATGACGGAATGCAAAACGGACGCCTTTAAAAGGCATTCCGTTTGCTCTCTGTCCTAATAGAAGTCTATGGGAATCAAAACGGATCCGTCTGGTTCCCATTACGTCGACAGGACTTTGTTTTCCGTCTTGCATAACGGGACCCAGACAGATCCGTTATGTTTCCCCATAGATTTCTATTAGGACGAAGCAAAACTGCCTCTTAAAGGCTTCCGCTTTGCATTCCATCCTATGGATTCCGTTATGTTCTGTTATAATCTTGTTATAACGGAAAGCTATAATGGACTCCATAACGCTAGTGTGAACCCACCCTAAGTAATTTTTGTTAAATGATTGATCACCGCTTTATATCGATTATAATATCATTGATTTCAACCTTGTAACATCATTTGGTATATTGGTCCCCTGATGATTTGGCGCAAGCCAAGGAAACGCGTTGGGACATCTTTGTTACAGCTGTTTATATTTTCCTTCTTTCCCTTTCCTGATATACTGTATCTTGACGAAGCTGTGCAGTCACTGTCCTGTCTGGAGCAGAGAGAGATAGGGACATTGAATGAGAGGGGGTTGAGGTTATTTATGGAAGGAGATATAGGGTCATAGACCCAGTACCTTGTCTCTCTAATATCACTTTTCTATCTTATTATACCCCCGTTGCTCTCTTGTTGTATCCTTGTGACATATCTTACATTTTGATATGCTTGCTACAGTCGGCATTTTCCCATGTATACCTGGATTACTGTAGGTTACATCTTGTGTACGTTGTTGTTATTCTTAATCTTGGGCTCATACTTTTAGCGAATTTACACATTAAATGTTACGTTTTAATGTTGGTTACCTATCCTATGTGAACTGAACTGGGGGGGGGGGTGCAGCGAAAAAGGTGGTAGCAGTGGAAAAGGAGGAGTAAGAGATCTCGGAGTAAGCAGCAACAGTGGGGACTACCCTACTTGGGCTGATCTGGGTACTGTCGTCAGACCACTCGTTGGTGGCCGTTGCTACCTCCGCTTCCTCATCCGATGCCAAGAATGGCTGCACATTTGTAAGGTCTGGGAATGGATGGGAAAATAATTCCTCTGACTCAAGTGGAGGGGCTATGGTGGTGGTGGTTGTGTTTGGGAGTGCACACAGAAGAAAGTGAGGAGGGTGCTGATACAGAGGATGAGGAGGGTGCAGAAGCAGAAGGCTGAGTGAGCCACTCAACCAACTCTGGTGTGTAATCGCACGCACCTTCTCCAACTTCCCACTTAGGCTCCGGCCTGGTGCACCTGACCCCTACCACTCCTGTGGAATGGCCTGCCTTTTCCTCTGCCTGTCATTTTCAAAATGACCCTTTGACAAAGTCCCTATAGAAGAACAGTATTTGTGGAAGCAGGTATATAGAACCCCTTAATGATTATTTGCTAGAAGCAGGTATATCAAACACCTTAATTAGTTTTTGGGGGGGCAACTGGTATATCACACCAGTTGCAATTAGTTGTTCCAAGAGTGTTTGACTCTCTGTATAGCTGCGGTATCTCAGCAGAACAGCACACAACTGCTGCACAATACAAATGCACACTATAGAAAATATATTATAGGTATATCACACCCCTGCCTCAATCATTTTTTGGGGGGGCAACTGGTATATCACACTAGTTGCAATTAGTTATTCCAATAGCGTTTGTACCTCTGTATAGCTGCTGTATCGCAGCAGAACTGCACACAACTGCTGCACAATACAAATGCACTATAATATACTTGCCATGTTAGAAAGTATATTATAGTTATATCACACCCCTCAGTATGTCACACCTATCGATAGCATACCTATACCAGTCCTTAAAAGGACTTTTGTGGCCCTATTAGCTAGTGTTTGGTGTCCCTAATAGTCTGTCCCTGCTCCACACAGAAACCTCTCCCTACACTGGCAAAAGAATGAATGTAAAATCGCGGCCAGATCTGGTTTATTTATAGGGTAGGGGGTGTATCCATGTGCTGAAACGTCTCAATTGGCTGTCCTGTACCACCTGATGGATGTGTCATGGGCCAAAGTTTGGCACAATGCAAAATAATATGGCGCCGGCGGACATCGCCATATGTTTGCATGTTCGGCAAATCACGAACAAGCAAAGTTCGCTGCTAAACGACTGCCGGGCAAACCACAAGGACATCTCTAGTCAGCAGCACATCCATGTTGACATAGGGTGATGTGCTGGCAAGAAATAAAATGTTGTGCCACATAAGTGATCGGATTACCTTCCCGTGTAAATGGACCTTAAAACCTATATTACACCTCAAGATTTTGTAGCGATGACGATAGACGATTGAATTGTTTGCGAGACATTAGCGATCATCACAATTGTCGTTAGATGTGACGGGGAAAAAAAAAAATCGCTGTGTACTCGTTAGTCGTTAACTTGCTAGGTCTAGAATGGAGGTGTGCTACACCTAAAAGTTTCAAACTGCATCTCCTATGAAGTTATCAACGAGCGGCAAACGAACGTCTTATTAGAAATACAGATATGTGAGCGATTAGAGATATTTTTTTTTAACATGCTGAAAGATCACGATCACCGAGAATCAATCGATGCTACGATCATTTAAAACTATTAGATTTCGCGATTACGGCCTGATTCCGAACAATATAAATAATGTACTTACGGTTTCCACGTGGTGTAATAGGGCCTTAAAGGCTATGTACAGAGGCAATCTTTGTTTCTGTTTGCATTGTTACTAATTTGAAGCTAAAAATCTAATTTTTAATTGGCTTTTATTAACCACTTCACATCCGCTCATAGGATATAAACGTCCTATGGCTGGATGTTTATCGCTGAATGGACATTCTGGAAATGGCAGCTGCACGCTAATCGCTCAGCTGCCAAGTGGCAGCAGGGTAACCCAGAGAGCAGGCAGGGACAGTTCGCAGGTGTTCCTGCCTTCTAGATCGCTGTATACACAGGACATGTGACCGCTGGGGCCAGGGAATGCAGGAGCTGTCGGGTCTCCCATAGACCTCTATCAACCCTGCACTGCGGCTGTACAGCATTGTATTCTGCTGTACAGCCTCTCTCTGGGCTGTATTTGCCCTTTAACTGGGTCTACTATGTCAGCCCGTTACAGGAGAAATCAATAGTGAAAAAAAAAAAAAAAAAAGTGAAGTTAAATGTCCCCCAGAGACATTGTATGACCTTAAGGGGCATGCAAATTGTGAAATAATAATGTTTAAAAAAAAATATAAAAAGGTTTCACATGTAAAAAATAAATAATTAAAAGTAATTAAAAAACATTTTGAAAATAAATAGAAAAAATAAATAAATAAATTAGACATATTTGGTAATGCCGTGTCCGTAATGACCGGCTCTATAAATACATCACATGATCCACCCCGTCCGATAAACACTATAAAAAAAAAAGTCAAAAAAGCCATTTTTGGCCCTTACATCACAAAGTGCAACTCCAAAAATGCATATGTCCCACAAAATGGTACTAGTAAAACCATCACCTCATCTTACAAAAAATTAGCCCCTATATAAGAAAATCGCTCAAAAAATAAATAAAAATATAGCTCTCAGAACATGGAGACATTAAAACATAATTTTTTTGTTTAAAAAATGCTATTGCTGTGTTAAAGTAAAATAAATAAAAAAGTATACATGTTAGGTTTCGCCAAGTCCGTAGAAACCTCTGCTCTATAAAAATATCACATGACCTAACCCCTCAGGTGAACACAGTAAAAAATAAAAACTGTGCCAAAAAAGCAATGTTTTGTCACCTTTAGAGTTGAGCGAACACCTGGATGTTCGGGTTCGAGAAGTTCGGCCGAACTTCCCGGAAATGTTCGGGTTCGGGATCCGAACCCGATCCGAACTTCGTCCCGAACCCGAACCCCATTGAAGTCAATGGGGACCCGAACTTTTCGGTACTAAAAAGGCTGTAAAACAGCAACATGTAGGTAAATCCCCTGCAAACAAATGTGGATAGGGAAATGAATTAAAATAAAAATTAAATAAATAAAAATTAACCAAAATCAATTGGAGAGAGGTCCCATAGCAGAGAATCTGGCTTCACGTCACCCGCCACTGGAACAGTCCATTCTCAGATATTTAGGCCCCGGCACCCAGGCAGAGGAGAGAGGTCCTGTAACAGACAATCTGGCTTCATGTCAGCAGAGAATCAGTCTTCATGTCATAGCAGAGAATCAGGCTTCACGTCAGCCACCACTGCAACAGTCCATTGTCATAAATTTAGGCCCAGCACCCAGGCAGAGGAGAGAGGTCCCGTAACAGACAATCTGGCTTCATGTCAGCAGAGAATCAGTCTTCATATCATAGCAGAGAATCAGGCTTCACGTCACCCACCACTGTAAGAGTCCATTTTCATAAATTTAGGCCCAGCACCCAGGCAGAGGAGAGAGGTCCCGTAACAGACAATCTGGCTTCATGTCAGCAGAGAATCAGTCTGCATGTCATAGCAGAGAATCAGGCTTCACGTCAGCCACCACTGCAACAGTCCATTGTCATAAATTTAGGCCAAGCACCCAGGCAGAGGAGAGAGGTCCCGTAACAGACAATCTGGCTTCATGTCAGCAGAGAATCAGTCTTCATATCATAGCAGAGAATCAGGCTTCACGTCACCCACCACTGTAAGAGTCCATTTTCATAAATTTAGGCCCAGCACCCAGGCAGAGGAGAGAGGTCCCGTAACAGACAATCTGGTTTCATGTCAGCAGAGAATCAGTCTTCATATCATAGCAGAGAATCAGGCTTCACGTCAGCCACCAATGCAACAGTCCATTGTCAGATATTTAGGTCCAGCACCCAGGCAGAGGAGAGAGGTCCCGTAACAGACAATCAGGCTTCACGTCAGCCACCAGTGCAACAGTCCATTGGTATATATTTAGGCCCAGCACCCAGGCAGAGGAGAGAGGTCCCGTAACAGAGAATCTGGCTTCATGTCAGCAGAGAATTAGTCTGCATGTCATAGCAGAGAATCAGGCTTCACGTCACCCAACATTGGAACAGTCCATTGGCATATATTTAGGCCCCAGCACCCAGACAGAGGAGAGGTTCATTCAAATTTGGGTAGCCTCGCAATATAATGGTAAAATGAAAATAAAAATAGGATTGAATGAGGAAGTGCCCTGGAGTACAATAATATATGGTTAAGGGGAGGTAGTTAATGTCTAATCTGGACAAGGGACGGACAGGTCCTGTGGGATCCATGCCTGGTTCATTTTTATGAACGTCAGCTTGTCCACATTGGCTGTAGACAGGCGGCTGCGTTTGTCTGTAATGACACCAACTGCCGTGCTGAATACACGTTCAGACAAAACGCTGGCCGCCGGGCAGGCCAGCACCTCCAAGGCATAAAAGGCTAGCTCTGGCCACGTGGACAATTTAGAGACCCAGTAGTTGAATGGGGCCGAACCATCAGTCAGTACGTGGAGGGGTGTGCACACGTACTGTTCCACCATGTTAGTGAAATGTTGCCTCCTGCTAACACGTTGCGTATCAGGTGGTGGTGCAGTTAGCTGTGGCGTGTTGACAAAACTTTTCCACATCTCTGCCATGCTAACCCTGCCCTCAGAGGAGCTGGCCGTGACACAGCTGCCTTGGCGACCTCTTGCTCCTCCTCTGCCTTGGCCTTGGGCTTCCACTTGTTCCCCTGTGACATTTGGGAATTCTCTCAGTAGCGCGTCTACCAACGTGCGCTTGTACTCGCGCATCTTCCTATCACGCTCCAGTGCAGGAAGTAAGGTGGGCACATTGTCTTTGTAGCGTGGATCCAGCAGGGTGGCAACCCAGTAGTCCGCACACGTTAAAATGTGGGCAACTCTGCTGTCGTTGCGCAGGCACTGCAGCATGTAGTCGCTCATGTGTGCCAGGCTGCCCAGGGGTAAGGACAAGCTGTCCTCTGTGGGAGGCGTATCGTCATCGTCCTGCCTTTCCCCCCAGCCACGCACCAGTGATGGACCCGAACTGCGTTGGGTGCCACCCCGCTGTGACCATGCTTCATCCTCATCCTCCTCCACCTCCTCCTCATCCTCGTCCTCCTCGTCCTCCAGTAGTGGGCCCTGGCTGGCCACATTTGTACCTGGCCTCTGCTGTTGCCAAAAACCTCCCTCTGAGTCACTTCGAAGAGACTGGCCTGAAAGTGCTAAAAATGACCCCTCTTCCTCCTCCTCCTCCTCCTCCTCCTCCTCCTCCTCCTCCTGGGCCACCTCCTCTTCCATCATCGCCCTAAGTGTTTTCTCAAGGAGACATAGAAGTGGTATTGTAACGCTGATAACGGCGTCATCGCCACTGGCCATGTTGGTGGAGTACTCGAAACAGCGCAACAGGGCACACAGGTCTCGCATGGAGGCCCAGTCATTGGTGGTGAAGTGGTGCTGTTCTGTAGTGCGACTGACCCGTGCGTGCTGCAGGTGAAACTCCACTATGGCCTGCTGCTGCTCGCACAGTCTGTCTAGCATGTGCAAGGTGGAGTTCCACCTGGTGGGCACGTCGCATATGAGGCGGTGAGCGGGAAGGCCGAAGTTACGCTGTAGCGCAGACAGGCGAGCAGCAGCAGGATGTGAACGCCGAAAGCGCGAACAGACGGCCCGCACTTTATGCAGCAGCTCTGACATGTCGGGGTAGTTGTGAATGAACTTCTGCACCACCAAATTCAGCACATGCGCCAAGCAAGGGATGTGCGTCAAACTGGCTAGTCCCAGAGCTGCAACGAGATTTCGCCCATTATCACACACCACCAGGCCGGGCTTGAGGCTCACCGGCAGCAACAACTCGTCGGTCTGTTGTTCTATACCCCGCCACAACTCCTGTGCGGTGTGGGGCCTGTCCCCCAAACATATGAGTTTCAGAATGGCCTGCTGACGTTTACCCCGGGCTGTGCTGAAGTTGGTGGTGAAGGTGTGTGGCTGACTAGATGAGCAGGTGGAAGAAGAGGAGGAGGAAGTCGAGTAGGAGGAGGTGGCAACAGGAGGCAAAGAATGTTGCCCTGTGATCCTTAGCGGCGGAAGGACGTGCGCCAAACAGCTCTCCGCCTGGGGCCCAGCTGCCACTACATTTACCCAGTGTGCAGTTAGGGAGATATAGCGTCCCTGGCCGTGCTTACTGGTCCACGTATCTGTGGTTAGGTGGACCTTGCCACAGATGGCGTTGCGCAGTGCACACTTGATTTTATCGGATACTTGGTTCTGCAGGGAAGGCACGGCTCTCTTGGAGAAGTAGTGCCGGCTGGGAACAACATACTGTGGGACAGCAAGCGACATGAGCTGTTTAAAGCTGTCTGTGTCCACCAGCCTAAATGACAGCATTTCATAGGCCAGTAGTTTAGAAATGCTGGCATTCAGGGCCAGGGATCGAGGGTGGCTAGGTGGGAATTTACGCTTTCTCTCAAATGTTTGTGAGATGGAGAGCTGAACGCTGCCGTGTGACATGGTTGAGATGCTTGGTGACGGAGGTGGTGGTGGTGTTGGTGGTACATCCCCTGTTTGCTGGGCGGCAGGTGCCAACGTTCCTCCAGAGGCGGAGGAAGAGGCCGAGGCGGCAGCAGCAGAATAGGCCGAGGCGGCAGCAGCAGAAGAGGTAGCAGGGGGAGCCTGAGTGACTTCCTTGGTTTTAAGGTGTTTACTCCACTGCAGTTCAGGCTTTGCATGCAGGTGCCTGGTCATGCAGGTTGTGCTCAGGTTCAGAACGTTAATGCCTCGCTTCAGGCTCTGATGGCACAGCGTGCAAACCACTCAGGTCTTGTCGTCAGCACATTGTTTGAAGAAGTGCCATGCCAGGGAACTCCTTGAAGCTGCCTTTGGGGTGCTCGGTCCAAGATGGCGGCGGTCAGTAGCAGGCGGAGTCTCTTGGCGGCGGGTGTTCTGCTTTTGCCCACTGCTCCCTCTTTTGCTACGCTGTTGGCTCGGTCTCACCACTGCCTCTTCCTCCGAACTGTGAAAGTCAGTGGCACGACCTTCATTCCATGTGGGGTCTAGGACCTCATCGTCCCCTGCATCGTCTTCCACCCAGTCTTGATCCATGACCTCCTGTTCAGTCTGCACACTGCAGAAAGACGCAGCAGTTGGCATCTGTGTTTCGTCATCATCAGAGACATGCTGAGGTGGTATTCCCATGTCCTCATCATCAGGAAACATAAGTGGTTGTGCGTCAGTGCATTCTATGTCTTTCACCGCTGGGGAAGGGCTAGGTGGATGCCCTTGGGAAACCCTGCCAGCGGAGTCTTCAAACAGCATAAGAGACTGCTGCATAACTTGAGGCTGAGACAGTTTCCCTGGTATGCATGGGGGTGATGTGACAGACTGATGGGGTTGGTTTTCAGGCGCCATCTGTGCGCTTTCTGCAGAAGACTGGGTGGGAGATAATGTGAACGTGCTGGATCCACTGTCGGCCACCCAATTGACTAATGCCTGTACCTGCTCAGGCCTTACCATCCTTAGAACGGCATTGGGCCCCACCATATATCGCTGTAAATTCTGGCGGCTACTGGGACCTGAGGTAGTTGGTACACTAGGACGTGTGGATGTGGCAGAACGGCCACGTCCTCTCCCAGCACCAGATGGTCCACTAACACCACCACGACCATGTCCACTTCCGCGTCCCTTACTAGATGTTTTCCTCATTGTTATCGTTCACCACAACAACAAAAATATTATTTGGCCCAATGTATTGTATTCAAATTCAGCTGAATATAAATTTGAGGCCTAGTATTTAGGCGCTGGGTGACCGGTATAGATTTACTGACAGAATTAGACTTGGAAATGCACAGTAGCGTGTGTGTGAAGTTATTCTGAATGACCCTATGTGCACCTTGAATATTATATACCCTTTTAGGGATAGATTTCAAATAGCTCTGATACAGCAGAAACCACTAAATTATGAAATTGCTAAATTGGGAATTGTATTTCAACCCAGAACAAAAAATGTGCTTTGACGGACACTAAATAACTTGCCCAGCCAGAACAGTACAGCGGTAACGACAGATTTAGCGGGATATAAATTTGAGGCCTAGTATTTAGGCGCTGGGTGACCGGTATGGATTTACTGACAGAATTAGACTTGGAAATGCACAGTAGCGTGTGTGTGAAGTTATTCTGAATGACCCTATGTGCACCTTGAATATTATATACCCTTTTAGGGATAGATTTCAAATAGCTCTGATATAGCAGAAACCACTAAATTATGAAATTGCTAAATTGGGAATTGTATTTCAACCCAGAACAAAAAATGTGCTTTGACGGACACTAAATAACTTTCCCAGCCAGAACAGTACAGCGGTAACGACAGATTTAGCGGGATATAAATTTGAGGCCTAGTATTTAGGCGCTGGGTGACCGGTATGGATTTACTGACAGAATTAAAATTGGAAATGCACAGTAGCGTGTGTGTGAAGTTATTCTGAATGACCCTATGTGCACCTTGAATATTATATACCCTTTTAGGGATAGATTTCAAATAGCTCTGATACAGCAGAAACCACTAAATTATGAAATTGCTAAATTGGGAATTGTATTTCAACCCAGAACAAAAAATGTGCTTTGACGGACACTAAATAACTTGCCCAGCCAGAACAGTACAGCGGTAACGACAGATTTAGCAGGATATAAATTTGAGGCCTAGTATTTAGGCGCTGGGTGACCGGTATGGATTTACTGACAGAATTAGACTTGGAAATGCACAGTAGCGCGTGTGTGAAGTTATTCTGAATGACCCTATGTGCACCTTGAATATTATATACCCTTTTAGGGATAGATTTCAAATAGCTCTGATATAGCAGAAACCACTAAATTATGAAATTGCTAAATTGGGAATTGTATTTCAACCCAGAACAAAAAATGTGCTTTGACGGACACTAAATAACTTGCCCAGCCACAACAGTACAGCGGTAACGACAGATTTAGCGGGATATAAATTTGAGGCCTAGTATTTAGGCGCTGGGTGACCGGTATGGATTTACTGACAGAATTAGACTTGGAAATGCACAGTAGCGTGTGTGTGAAGTTATTCTGAATGACCCTATGTGCACCTTGAATATTATATACCCTTTTAGGGATAGATTTCAAATAGCTCTGATACAGCAGAAACCACTAAATTATGAAATTGCTAAATTGGGAATTGTATTTCAACCCAGAACAAAAAATGTGCTTTGACGGACACTAAATAACTTGCCCAGCCAGAACAGTAGAGCGGTAACGACAGATTTAGCGGGATATAAATTTGAGGCCTAGTATTTAGGCGCTGGGTGACCGGTATGGATTTACTGACAGAATTAGACTTGGAAATGCACAGTAGCGTGTGTGTGAAGTTATTCTGAATGACCCTATGTGCACCTTGAATATTATATACCCTTTTAGGGATAGATTTCAAATAGCTCTGATACAGCAGAAACCACTAAATTATGAAATTGCTAAATTGGAAATTGTATTTCAACCCAGAACAAAAAATGTGCTTTGACGGACACTAAATAAATTGCCCAGCCAGAACAGTACAGCGGTAACGACAGATTTAGCGGGATATAAATTTGAGGCCTAGTATTTAGGCGCTGGGTGACCGGTATGGATTTACTGACAGAATTAGACTTGGAAATGCACAGTAGCGTGTGTGTGAAGTTATTCTGAATGACCCTATGTGCACCTTGAATATTATATACCCTTTTAGGGATAGATTTCAAATAGCTCTGATATAGCAGAAACCACTAAATTATGAAATTGCTAAATTGGGAATTGTATTTCAACCCAGAACAAAAAATGTGCTTTGACGGACACTAAATAACTTGCCCAGCCACAACAGTACAGCGGTAACGACAGATTTAGCGGGATATAAATTTGAGGCCTAGTATTTAGGCGCTGGGTGACCGGTATGGATTTACTGACAGAATTAAACTGGGATATGGCCAAAAAATAACCACACTATTGCTGGTTAAATGCACTTGGTGTGACAGCTTGACCAACCACACTACTGAGGGTTAAATGCACTTGGTGACAGGCGCAGCTTGCCCCTGATGTAGTATATGGCCAAAAAATGAACAGACTATTGCTGGTTAAATGCACTTGGTGTGACAGCTTGACCAACCACACTACTGAGGGTTAAATGCACTTGGTGACGGGCGCAGCTTGCCACTGATGTAGTATATGGCCAAAAAATGAACAGACTATTGCTGGTTAAATGCACTTGGTGTGACAGCTTGACCAACCACACTACTGAGGGTTAAATGCACTTGGTGACGGGCGCAGCTTGCCCCTGATGTAGTATATGGCCAAAAAATGAACAGACTATTGCTGGTTAAATGCACTTGATGTGACAGCTTGACCAACCACACTACTGAGGGTTAAATGCACTTGGTGACGGGCGCAGCTTGCCCCTGATGTAGTATATGGCCAAAAAATGAACAGACTATTGCTGGTTAAATGCACTTGGTGTGACAGCTTGACCAACCACACTACTGAGGGTTAAATGCACTTGGTGACGGGCGCAGCTTGCCCCTGATGTAGTATATGGCCAAAAAATAAACAGACTATTGCTGGTTAAATGCACTTGGTGTGACAGCTTCACCCTGATGTAGGCTTTAGCCAAAAAACAACCACACCATTGAGGGTTAAATGCACTTGGTGACAGGCGCAGCTTGCCCCTGATGTAGTATATGGCCAAAAAATAAACAGACTATTGCTGGTTAAATGCACTTGGTGTGACAGCTTCACCCTGATGTAGGCTTTAGCCAAAAAACAACCACACCATTGAGGGTTAAATGCACTTGGTCGCAGCTTGTGCTGGCGCACCACAAGACACAAAATGGCCGCCGATCACCCCAGAAAAAAGTGACTGACAAACGGTCTGGGCAGCCTAAAAACAGTGAGCAATTGAGTATCAGCAGCTCAATGACCCACAGCTGCAGATCGATCAATAATCAAGTCCTTTGGAGGAGTTAATCTGCCTAATCTCGCCCTACTGTCGCAGCCGCAACCTCTCCCTACGCTAATCAGGCGGCGCTATGTGACTCCAGCTTAAATAGAGGCTGGGTCACATGGTGCTCTGGCCAATCACAGCCATGCCAATAGTAGGCATGGCTGTGACGGCCTCTTGGGGCAAGTAGTATGACGCTTGTTGATTGGCTGCTTTGCAGCCTTTCAAAAAGCGCCAAGAAAGCGTCACAAAAGCGCCAAGAAAGCGAAGAACACCGAACCCGAACCCGGACTTTTACGAAAGTGTCCGGGTTCGGGTCCGTGTCACGGACACCCCAAAATTCGGTACGAACCCGAACTATACAGTTCGAGTTCGCTCATCCCTAGTCACCTTGAATCACAAAAATTGCAACACCAAGCGATCAAAAAGGCATATGCCCCCCAAAATAGTACCAATCAAACTATCACCTCATTCCACAAAAAATGAAACCCTACCTAAGACAATTGGTAAAAAAATTAAAAACTATGACTCTCAGACAATAATGATACTAAAATGTTTTTTTTTGCTTCAAAACTGCTATTACTGTGTGACAAGGAAATTAAAAAAATAGACATATTAGGTATCGCCGCATCCTTAACAACCAGCTTTATAAAAATATCACATTACTCAACCGCTCAGGTGAACACCGTAAAAAAAATAAAAAATGCCAAAAAAGCCATTTTGTGTCACCTAACATCACATGAAGTGCAAGACCAAGCGATAAAAAAGGCGTATGCCCCCCAAAATAGTACCAATCAAACCGTCACCTCACCCTGCACAAAATGAGATCCTAAATAGGACAATTGGTCAAAAAATAAAAAAGCTATGGCTCTGGCTATGGTCCAAAAATGCTATTATTGTGTAAAACTTAAATAAATAAGAAAAAGTTTACATATTAGGTATTGCCACGTGCGTAACGATCTGCTCTATATACATTTCACATGATCTAACCCCTCAGGTGAATGCTGTAAAAATAAATAAATTAAAACTGTGCTAAAACAGCCAATTTTTTGGTCAACTTGCCCCATAAAGTGTAATAATGAATGAACAAAAAAATCATATGTACCCAAAAATGGTACCAAAAAAAATGTCAACTCTTCCGGCAAAAAGCAAGCCCTGCACAAGACAATTTGCAAAAAATAAAAAAATATGGCGTTCAGAAAATGGAGACACAAAAACATAATTTGTTTTTCAAAAATGCTTTATTATGTAAAACTGAAAAAAACGAACAAAGTAGACATATTTGATATCATTGCGTCCGTAACAACCTGCTCTATAAAAATAGCACATGGTCTACCCTGTCAGATGAATGTTGTAAAACAACAGTGCCAATAAAAACAGTGCCAAAACAAAAATTTTTTGGTTACCTTGCCTCACAAAAAACGTAATATAGAACAATTAAAAATCATATGTACCCCAAAATAGTACCAATAAAACTGGCATCTTATCCCCTAGTTTCAAAAATGGGGTAACTTTTCGAGAGTTTCTACTGGGGGGGGGGGGGGGCTTCAAATGGGACATGGCATCTATAAACCAGTTCAGCAAAATTTGCCTTCCAAAAACAGCTACTTTTCTTCTGCACCCTGCCATGTGCCCTTACATAAGTTTATGACCACATGTGGGGTGTAAACCACAGAATAAGGTCAATAATAAATATTGAGTTTTGTTTGGCTGTTAACCCTCGATGTGTTAAAGAAGAAAATTTATTAAAATGGAAAATATGGCAAAAAAGTGAAATTTAGAAATGTCATCTCCATTTTCCTTTAATTCTTGTGGAACACCTAAAGGGTTAACAAAGTTTACAAAATTAGTTTTGAGTAACTTGAGGGTTGTAGTTTCTACAATGGGGTCATTTATGGAGGTTTTTCAATATGTCAGGCCCACAGTGAATTCTAAGCCTTCTAACATCCTAAAAAAATAAAATGACATTTTAAAAATGATGCCAACATAAAGCAGACATATGGGGCATGATGCTTTTATGATGATGATGATTTTACTATCTGTCTTAGGCCTCATGCACACGACCGTTGTGTGCACCCGTGGCCGTTGTGCCGTTTTCCGTTTTTTTCTGCGGCTCCATTGACTTTCAATGGGGCCGTAGAAAACTCGGCTTGTGCACCGTTTTTACACCGCGCCCGTGACCCGTGTTTCGAGGCCGTGAAAAAAATATAACCTGTCCTATTTTTTTCACGGCCAACGGTTCACGGGCCCATTCAAGTCAATGGGTCCGTGAAAGAACACGGATGCACACAAGATTGGCATCCGTGTCCGTGATCCGTGGCCGTAGGTTGCTTTCATACAGACGGATCCGAAGATCCGTCTGCATAAAAGCTTTTTCTGATCTAAGTTTTCACTTCGTGAAAACTCATTTCCGACAGTATATTCTAACACAGAAGCGTTCCCATGGTGATGGGGACGCTTCAGGTTAGAATATACTGAAAAACTGTGTACATGACTGCCCCCTGCTGCCTGGCAGGTGCTGCCAGGCAGCAGGGGGCCGCCCCCCCCCCCCCTGTTTTTAACTCATTTGTGGCCAGTGCGGCCGCCCCCCCCCCTCCCTCCCCTGTAGTTAACTTCTTGGTAGCCAGCCCCCCCTCCCTCCCCTGTAGTTAACTAATTGGTGTCCAGTGGGCCCCCCCTCCGTCCGCTATAGATAACTCATTGGTGTCCAGTGGGCCCCCCCTCCGTCCGCTATAGATAACTCATTGGTGGCCAGTGGGCCCCCCCTCCGTCCGCTATAGATAACTCATTGGTGGCCAGTGGGCCCTCTCCCCTCCCACCCCTGTGACCGGCCGGGAGCTCCTCCTACTGGTAAGTGACAGGTCTGCGCTATAAGCAATGCGCCGCACAGACCTTTCACTTACCAGTAGGAGGAGCTCCCGGCCGGTCACAGACATCGCAGCTCTTCAGGTAAGTATGAAGCTTCTACAAATTGCTAAGCTACCATGGCAACCGGGACTGCAGTAGCGTCCCGGTTGCCATGGTTACCGATCGGAGCCCCAGCGATTACACTGGGACTCCGATCGGTACTCACCACTGCCACCAATGATAGGGGGGCGATTTTAATTAGGAGGGGGAGGGAGGGGAGAGGGCCCACTGGCCACCAACGAGTTATCTACAGCGGAGGGAGGGGGGGCCCACTGGACACCAATGAGTTATCTATAGCGGACGGAGGGGGGGCCCACTGGACACCAATGAGTTATCTATAGCGGACGGAGGGGGGGCCCACTGGCCACCAACGAGTTAACTACAGGGGAGGGAGGGGGGGCCCACTGGACACCAACGAGTTTACTACAGGGGAGGGAGGGGGGGGGGCGGCCGCACAGGGGAGGGAGGGGGGGGGGGGCGGCCGCACTGGCCACCAATGAGTTAACTACAGGGGAGGGAGGGGGGGCGGCCGCACTGGCCACCAATGAGTTAAAAACAGGGGGGGGGGGGGGTCTGGCCCCTGCTGCCAGGCAGCAGGGGGCAGTCATGTACACAGTTTTTCAGTATATTCTAACCTGAAGCGTCCCCATCACCATGGGAACGCCTCTGTGTTAGAATATACTGTCGGATCTGATTTTCACGATGTAGCTCATATCCGACAGTATATTCTAACATAGAGGCGTTCCCATGGTGATGGGGACGCTTCAAGTTAAAATATACCATCGGATTGGAGAAAACTCCAATCCGATGGTATAAAAGAACTCCAGACTTTACATTGAAAGTCAATGGGGACGGATCCGTTTGAAATGGCACCATATTGTGTCAACTTCAAACGGATCCGTCCCTATTGACTTGCATTGTAATTCAGGACGGATCCGTTTGGCTCCGCACGGCCAGGCGGACGCCAAAACGACTTTTTTTTTCATGTCCGTGGATCCTCCAAAAATCAAGGAAGACCCACGGACGAAAAAACGGTCACGGATCACGGACCCACGGACCCAGTTTTTGCGGGCCGTGAAAAAAAACTGTCGTGTGCATGAGGCCTTAAATGTAGAGAAATTCAAATTTCGAAAATTGTGAATTTTTCAAATTTTTTGGTACATTTTGGTTTATTTTATAAATAAAGGTGAAACATATCAACTCAAATTTACCACTGTCATGAAGTACAATGTGTCACGAGAAAACAGTCTCAGAATGGCGTGGATAAGTAAAAGTGTTCCAAAGTTATTACCACATATAAAAATTAGGCTCTGTTAGGAAGGGGGTAAATGGCCCGGATGTGAAGTGGTTAAAAATATTGAGCCATTCTGTCGAAAAGGGGTTAACTGTTTTTCTAACTGTGTGACTGGTACTTTCACTTTCTCTTTGTGCTGGTAATCTAATAAACCTTATCTATAAACTACTGAGAGGTCATAAACATTTATTTATGTATAATGTAAGAACTGAGCTATAATGACTTGTTATAATGTCAGAGAGCAGAGATAAGAACCCCATCAGCTCCCCAACTGACAGAACAGATGGAAATTCCACAGGCTGCTACAGCATCTCAGCTATATACAGAAAAATCGCGATCCCCCGCCCGCCTCCGCTGACACTCTGGTATAAACGGCTGAGATCTGTGATGCAATGTCATATAGAAGAAACCGCAGCACTCTCCTGTCTTCAATTCAGTGGAATTTATTTCACCAGCAAAAAAAATGCGACGTTTCGACCGTAAAGGTCTTTCTAATTAGTTGCTTGAGAAAGACCTTTACGGTCGAAACGTCGCATTTTTTTTGCTGGTGAAATAAATTCCACTGAATTGAAGACAGGAGAGTGCTGCGGTTTCTTCTATATGACGCATCCAAGGGGGAACTTCTGACTGGCTCCCAACACGGCTGGCACCACCACAAGATAAGACTTTAATTTTTCGTTGTGCTGCTATACGCATTTTTTCCTGTGATGCAATGTCAGCCGTTTAACCCTTTCCATACCGCGGTCCGTATGGACCGCGATATGGAAGAGCAAAGGTTAACAGTCGGGAGCTCCCCTGCTTATCCTTCCCCGTCTGCTCAGTTGTGGCCACAACTAAGCAGACTGGGAAGGTTCCCATGGCAACAGGACACCTTCTCAGGCATCCTGCTGTCCATGGTGCTGAACAGATCTGTGCTAAAGGCATAGATCTATTCAGACAAAGTGTAAGTAAAATACAGTACAGTACACTATATAGTGTACTGTATTATACAGACATCAGACCCACTGAATCTTCAAGAACCAAGAGGGTCTGGGTAAAAAAAAAAAGTAAAAAAAAGTAAAGATAAAAAAACATTTATCACTGAATAAAAATAAAAAAAATAAAATACACTACACATATTAGGTATCGCCGCGTCCGTAACGACCTGATCTATAAAACGGTCATGTTACTTTCCACGTACGGTGAACGCCAAAAAAATAAAAAATAAAAACTATGAGAAAATTTACATTTTCCCCACCTTACTTCCCAAAAAAGGTAATAAAAGTGATCAAAAAAGTCGCATGTACGCCAAAATAGTACCAATCAAACCGTCATCTCATCCCGCAAAAATCATACCCTACCCAAGGTAATCGCCCAAAAACTGAAAAAACTATGGCTCTTAGACTATGGAAACACTAAAACATGATTTTTTTTGTTTCAAAAAGGAAGTATACATAAAGTATACACATTAGGTATCTCCGCGTCCGTATCGACTGGCTCTATAAAAATATCACATGACCTAACCCCTCAGGTGAACACCGTAAAAAGTGTAATAGCAAGCGATAAAAAAGTTATATTCACCCCAAAATAGTGCCAATCAAACCATCATCTCATCCCACAAAAAATGAGGCCCTACTTAAGATAATCGCCCAAAAACTGGAAAAACTATGGCTCTCAGACTATGGAGACACTAAAACATGATTTTTTTTGTTTCAAAAATGAAATCATTGTGTAAAACTTACATAAATAAAAAAATTGTATACATATTAGGTATCGCCGCGTCCGTGACAACCGGCTCTATAAAAATACCACATGATCTAACCTGTCAGATTAATGTTGTAAATAACAACAACAAAATGGTGCAAAAAAAGCCATTTCTTGTTACCTTGCCTCACAAAAAGTGTAATATAGAGCAACCAAAAATCATATGTACCCTAAACTAGTACCAACAAAACTTCCACCCTATCCCGTAGTTTCTAAAATGGGGTCACTTTTTTGGAGTTTCTACTCTAGGGGTGCATCAGGGGGGCTTCAAATGGGACATGGTGTCCAAAAAAACAGTCTAGCAAAATCTGCCTTCCAAAAACCGTATGGCATTCCTTTCCTTCTGCGCCCTGCCGTGTGCCCGTACAGCAGTTTATGACCACATATGGGGTGTTTCTGTAAACTAACGAATCAGGGCCATAAATAATGAGTTTTGTTTGGCTGTTAACCCTTGCTTTGTAACTGGAAAAAAAATAATAAAATGGAAAATCTGCCAATAAAGTGAAATTTTGAAATTGTATCTCTATTTTCCATTAAATCTTGTGCAACACCTAAAGGGTTAACAAAGTTGTAAAATCAGTTTTGAATACCTTAAGGGGTGTAGTTTCTTAGATGGGGTCACTTTATGGAGTTTCTACTCTAGGGGTGCTTTAGGTGGGCTTCAAACGGGACATGGTGTCAAAAAAAACAGTCCAGCAAAATCTGCCTTCCAATAACCATACGGCGCACCTTTCCCTCCACGCCCTACTGTGTGCCCGTACAGTAGTTTACGGCCACATATGGGATGTTTATGCAAACTACAGAATCGGGGCAATAAACATAGCATTTTGTTTGGCTGTTAACCCTTGCTTTGTTACTGGAAGAAATGGATTAAAATGGAAAATTTGCCCAAATTTGCCTCAAATTTTATCTCCATTTGACAATAACTCTTGTGCAACACCTAAAGGGTTAACAAAGTTTGCAAAATCAGTTTTGAATACCTTGAGGGGTGTAGTTTCTAGAATAGGGTCATTTTTGGGTGGTTTCTATTATGTAAGCCTCACAAAGTGACTACAGACCTGAACTGGTCCCTAAAAAGTGGGTTTTTGAAAATTTCTGAAAAATTTCAAGATTTTCTTCTAAACTTCTAAGCCTTGTAACATCCCCCAAAAATAAAATATCATTCCCAAATTGATCCAAACATGAAGTAGACATATGGGGAATGTAAAGTAATAACTATTTTTGGAGGTATTACTATGTATTATAGAAGTAGAGAAATTGAAACTTGGAAATTTGCTATTTTTTACCCATTTTTGGTAAATTTGGTATTTTTTTATAAATAAAAATGATTTTTTTTTTACTTCATTTTACTAGTGTCATGAAGTACAATATGTGACGAAAAAACAATCTCAGAATGGCCTGGATAAGTCAAAGCGTTTTAAAGTTATCAGCACTTAAAGTGACACTGGTCAGATTTGCAAAAAAGGCCAAGTCCTTAAAGGGATTCTGTCACCTCCCCTAAGCCAAAAAACTATTTTAAAGCAGCCATGAAGCACAGCTTACCTGGATTAGGCTGTGCTCTTTTATCTTGCAATCCGTCCAGCAGTTACTGCAAAAAACGACTTTTATTCATATGCAAATGTGTCCTGAAGGTGCCCAGAGGGGCGTTTTGTTCTTCTTAGAGAGCCCAGTACCGCCCCTCTTACAGTGCCCAGCCCGCCTTCCTTGCACTGTCTAACCGCCCCCAGCCTGCCACAGCCTCTCCTCCCTCTCCTCCCCCTCCCTCACGCCTCTCCTCCCCCTCCCTCAGTCAGCAGGGAAGAGCGAGCATCGGACGTCACTGGGCTCGGCGCATGCCCAGTGACGAGGATGAAGCTCCTGCCCTCAGTCTCCTGCTGATCGCACAGGCGCAGCCCTCAGTGGGTACTGCGCCTGTGCGAAAGTTCGTTCGGCGTGAGGGAGAGGGAGGAGAGGCTGTGGCAGGCTGGGGGTGGTTAGGCGGGCTGGGCACTGTAAGAGGGGCGGTACTGGGCTCTCTAAGGCTACTTTCACACTAGCGTTCGGGGCTCCGCTTGTGAGTTCCGTTTGAAGGCTCTCACAAGCGGCCCCGAACGGATCCGTACAGCCCCAATGCATTCTGAGTGGATGCGGATCCGCTCAGAATGCATCAGTTTGGCACCGTTTGGCCTCCGCTCCGCTCAGCAGGCGGACACCTGAACGCTGCTTGCAGCGTTTTCGTGTCCGCCTGGCCGTGCGGAGCCAAACGGATCCGTCCAGACTTACAATGCAAGTCAATGGGGACGGATCCGTTTGACGTTGACACAATATGGTGCAATTTCAAACGGATCCGTCCCCCATTGACTTTCAATGCAAAGTCAGGAGTCCCCATCAGATTGGAGTTTTCTCCGATCCGATGGTATATTTTAACTTGAAGCGTCCCCATCACCATGGGAACGCCTCTATGTTAGAATATACCATCGGATTTGAGTTACATCGTAAACCTCAGATCCGACAGTATATTCTAACACAGAGGCGTTCCCATGGTGATGGGGACGCTTCATGTTAGAATATACTGAGAACTGTGTACATGACTGCCCCCTGCTGCCTGGCAGATGCTGCCAGGCAGCAGGGGGCAGACCCCCCCCCTCCTCCTGTAATTAACTTATTGGTGGCCAGTGCGGGCCCCCCTCCCTCCCCAGTATTAAATATTACCAGTGCGGCGGCCTCCCCCTCCCTCCCTCCCCAGTATTAAATATGACCAGTGCGGCCTCCCCCTCCCTCCCCAGTATTAAATATTACCAGTGCGGCGGCCTCCCCCTCCCTCCCTCCCCAGTATTAAATATGACCAGTGCGGCCTCCCCCTCCCTCCCTCCCCAGTATTAAATATTACCAGTGCGGCCCCCTCCCTCTATATTTATTGGTGGCCGGGCCAGTGCGGATTCCAAGTATTGTGAGCAGTGCGGCCTCCCCTCTCCCCCCCTAATTAAAATCACCCCCCCCCCCATCATTGGTGGCAGCGGAGAGTACCGATCGGAGTCCCAGTTTAAATCGCTGGGGCTCCGATCGGTTACCATGGCAACCAAGACGCTATTGCAGTCTTGGCTGCCATGGTTACTTGGCAATAAATACAAGCATTATACTTACCTGAAGAGCTGCGATGTCTGACCGGCCGGGCGCTCCTCCTACTGGTAAGTGACAGGTCTGTGCTATAGGCAATGCGCCGCACAGACCTTTCACTTACCAGTAGGAGGAGCTCCCGGCCGGTCAGACATCGCAGCTCTTCAGGTAAGTATAATGCTTGAATTTATTGCCAAGTAACCATGGCAGCCAAGACTGCAATAGCGTCTTGGTTGCCATGGTAACCGATCGGAGCCCCAGCGATTTAAACTGGGACTCCGATCGGTACTCTCCGCTGCCACCAATGATGGGGGGGGGGGGGTGATTTTAATTAGGGGGGGAGAGGGGAGGCCGCACTGCTCACAATACTTGGAATCCGCACTGGCCCGGCCACCAATAAATATAGAGGGAGGGGGCCGCACTGGTCATATTTAATACTGGGGAGGGAGGGAGGGGGAGGCCGCACTGGTCATATTTAATACTGGGGAGGGAGGGGGGGCCGCACTGGCCACCAATAAGTTAAATACAGGAGGGGGGGGGGGGGGTCTGCCCCCTGCTGCCTGGCAGCATCTGCCAGGCAGCAGGGGGCAGTCGTGTACACAGTTCTCAGTATATTCTAACATGAAGCGTCCCCATCACCATGGGAACGCTTCTGTGTTTAGAATATACTGTCGGATCTGAGTTTTCCGAAGTGAAAAATCAGATCTGAAATAAACAGTTATGCAAACGGATCCGTTCTGAACGGATGCAAGCGTTTGCATTATAGGAGCGGATCCGTCTGTGCAGACACCAGACGGATCCGCTCCTAACGCAAGTGTGAAAGTAGCCTTAGCTGTGCTTCATGGCTGCTTTAAAATCGTTTTTTGGCTTAGGGGAGGTGACAGAATCCCTTTAAGGTGAAATAGGGCTGAGTCCTTAAGGGGTTAAGACTGGTGCACATTATTAGACAATTAAGCTTTATTTTCTTTAGACTGGGCAACCACTTTAGCAAGAGAGACTCTGCATGCATTCTGCATATCATCCTGAAGTTGCAACATCAAAGCTTTGTGGCTATGTCATTTTCATTATGCATGAGCTATACTACTATTTTGATTAGCATTGCTGTATACTGTCATTTATTTTACAAGAACTGAAGTACTCAATTTTTCCCTTTATAATGGAAGGTGTTAAATGGTTAAAAAGTCACATGGACACAGATTCCAGCAGAACAAAAATAAAGCCTGTTTGATGAAATTAATTAGGTCACCATTTCAATATGCTAATGCATTTTTCACAATTACATGTAATTAGCTGGGTCTGCCTTATGGGTAATTGCGGAATCCAAGAGATATTTTTACTTTCTTTAGGACAGAGCATTATTTGACAGGAAACCTAGGTTATCTTTCCCTATGAAAAAAGCGAAGAACCTTAAAGGGGTTGTGACGTATCAATAGGATATGACATGGCTGAGAGGTACGGGACCCACTGACACATTATCGTAACCCCTTCTACCCCAGGTCAGTTTTCACCTTCCTGCCCAGGCAAATCTGACATATGTCACTTTATGTGGTAATAACTTTGGAAGGGTTTTACTTAACTAACCGATTCTAAGATGTTTTATGGTAACACATTATATTTCATGTTAGCTGCAAATTTGGGTCAATATTTTTTTCTTTATTTATAAAAAAATTCTGAATTTAAAAATGTTATTCTCTCTACTTTTAAGACTGATAGTAATATCTCATAAAATAGTTATAAAACAACATTTCCCATATGTCTACCTTATGTTGGCATCATTTTGCAAATGTCATTGTCTAAGGAGTCCTTAGTCACATACTAAGGAGATGTAACGTCTGTCTGATGAATATAATCATGTATAGGGAAAAAAGACGCTACAACTGCAACTTTATTAGGTATGCACTAAAACACTAAGAGGAGGGGGGGGGAATCAAATCCCTATTAAAAGACTCCCTACCAGCGATAGAGAAAACAGCCACTGTGTGCAGAGGACTTTGATAAATAGGTCTTGAACCACCAAGGTGGACACAGTGTAATAATTGTGAGTAACTACTTATTGCTGCCGCATGTTATTTTTTTTTAATGTGTATTGAACTGGTTATTGATGATAAGCACTGAGCACAGGGTGTATATTGTGAGTGAAACATCCACTACAAGTCCCAGTGACAAGACAACAACCAGGTAAACAGAGCAGCTTCACTACAGTCAGCCCATATGTAACGGGGAAGCAGAAGTAAAAGATGTGGCAGTGATTACATACACCTGAGGCTTAAAGGGCTTCTGTCACCCCACTAAACCTTTTTTTTTTTTTTGCCTACTTATAATCCCTACACTGCGATTTATGGCTACATGATCAAATTAATCATTTTGGTCCTGTAGATTTAGTTTAAAACAAGCTTTTAAAATATGCTAATTACCTTGCTACCAGCAAGTAGGGCGGCTACTTGCTGGTAGCAGCTGCATCCTCCAATCGTAAAGACGCCCCCTCCACATTGTGATTGACAGGGCCAGGGATCGTTCTCTGCTGGCCCTGCCTGTTTGCATTTAAAATCTTGCTCCTGCGCCGCGGCCGTTCCTGTCTTCAATTGGTGCAGGCGCACTGAGAGGCGGCCGCTCTATCCTTAATGCGCCTGCGCCGGGTGTAGATGTGACGTCATCGGTGCAGGCGCATTGAGGATAGAGCGGCCGAGCGAGCGGCCGCCTCTCAGTACGCCTGCGCCAATTAAAGACAGGTACGGCCGCGGCGCAGGCGCAAGATTTTAAATGCAAACAGGCAGGGCCAGCAGAGAACGATCCCGTTCCCTGGCCCTGTCAATCACAATGTGGAGGGGGCGTCTTTACGATCGGAGGATGCGGCTGCTACCAGCAAGTAGCCGCCCTACTTCCTGGTAGCAAGGTAATTAGCATATTTTAAAAGCTTGTTTTAAACTAAATCTACAGGACCAAAATGATTAATTTGATCATGTAGCCATAAATCGCAGTGTAGGGATTATAAGTAAGCAAAAAAAAAAAAAAAGGTTTAGTGGGGTGACAGAAGCCCTTTCTTGCGTAGTGAGCGCACGAGGCAATAGTAGAAATCCACCAGGGACCCCAACATAAACTAGGGGCTTTAACACGTTACCCTATACGTGGAAAAAATGGAGAGAACCCAAAACATCTGTATAGTGATTGATCTACAGTACAGACCAAAAGTTTGGACACACCTTCTTATTCAAAGAGTTTTCTTTATTTTCATGACTATAAAAATTGTAGATTCACACTGAAGGCATCAAAACTATGAATTAACACATGTGGAATTATATACATAACAAAAAAGTGTGAAACAACTAAAAATATGTAATATTCTAGGTTCTTCAAAGTAGCCACCTTTTGCTTTGATTACTGCTTTGCACACTCTTGGCATTCTCTTGATGAGCTTCAAGAGGTAGTCACCTGAAATGGTCTTCCAACAGTCTTGAAGGAGTTCCCAGAGATGCTTAGCACTTGTTGGCCCTTTTGCCTTCACTCTGCGGCCCAGCTCACCACCTCAAACCATCTCAATTGGGTTCAGGTCCGGTGACTGTGGAGGCCAGGTCATCTGGCGCAGCACCACATCACTCTCCTTCATGGTCAAATAGCCCTTACACAGCCTGGAGGTGTGTTTGGGGTCATTGTCCTGTTGAAAAAGAAATGATGGTCCAACTAAACGCAAACCGGATGGAATAGCATGCCGCTGCAAGATGCTGTGGTAGCCATGCTGGTTCAGTATGCCTTCAATTTTTAATAAATCCCCAACAGTGTCACCAGCAAAGCACCCCCACACCATCACACCTCCTCCTCCATGCTTCACGGTGGGAACCAGGCATGTAGAGTCCATCCGTTCACCTTTTCTGCGTTGCACAAAGACACGGTGGTTGGAACCAAAGATCTCAAATTTGGACTCATCAGACCAAAGCACAGATTTCCACTGGTCTAATGTCCATTCCTTGTGTTCTTTAGCCCAAACAAGTCTCTTCTGCTTGTTGCCTGTCCTTAGAAGTGGTTTCCTAGCAGATATTCTACCATGAAGGCCTGATTCCCACAGTCTTCTCTTAACAGTTGTTCTAGAGATGTGTCTGCTGCTAGAACTCTGTGTGGCATTAACCTGGTCTCTAATCTGAGCTGCTGTTAACCTGCGATTTCTGAGGCTGGTGACTCGGATGAACTTATCCTCCGCAGCAGAGGTGACTCTTGGTCTTCCTTTCCTGGGGCGGTCCGCAAGTGAGCCAGTTTCTTTGTAGAGCTTGATGGTTTTTGTGACTGCACTTGGGGACACTTTCAAAGTTTTCCCAATTTTTCGGACTGACTGACCTTCATTTCTTAAAGTAATGATGGCCACTCGTTTTTCTTTACTTAGCTGCTTTTTCTTGCCATAATACAAATTCTAACAGTCTATTCAGTAGGACTATCAGCTGTGTATCCACCTGACTTCTCCACAACGCAACTGATGGTCCCAACCCCATTTATAAGGCAAGAAATCCCACTTATTAAACCTGAAAGGGCACACCTGTGAAGTGAAAACCATTTCAGGTGACTACCTCTTGAAGCTCATCAAGAGAATGCCAAGAGTGTGCAAAGCAGTAATCAAAGCAAAAGGTGGCTACTTTGAAGAACCTAGAATATGACATATTTTCAGTTGCTTCACACTTTTTGTGTTATGTATATAATTCCACATGTGTTTATTCATAGTTTTGATGCCTTCAGTGTGAATCTACAATTTTCATAGTCGTAAAAATAAGAAAACTCTTTGACACAAAAGGTGTGTCCAAACTTTTGGTCTGTACTGTATATAACAGATGAAGGGAAACTACTTTTCACTACTAATTGCACTCTGGAGCTATATCAATAGCTCAGCTTCAAAGTAAAGCAGGGCATGTACGCTCAACGCATTTCTTCTGATAAAAGTCATCAGGAGCTATTGAAACTGCCTAAAAATACATTATTTCGCTGAGCTTCAGCTGTCCCACCAGCGTGGTGACAGCCTCTGGTGCTAGTTCGGCCGTGAAGCGTAGGCCAAACATGCTTGATTATAAGTGAGAAGTTCTTTCCCCTAGATGACGTGGAATTAGCAAAAGTATGAATCGCTGGCCGCCTATCAGCTCCTGCCAGCACACTCGTCTGTGCTGGAGGGAGCATTCCAGCGTCAGGTATTAGGTATGTGGCAATAACAGGCATGACACATGACTCAAACACAGTTGGGAATGATGGTGTACATCAACCGTGTATAGATGAATCATGTGACTAATGATGTGGGAAAATAATGGCAGAGGAGGAAAAAATATGCCTAAGGCATATATCATATTAAAGTCAGAGGGACCTTAAGATGATATTTTATATTATGTAAGCTCTCCAGGGGGCACAATGTCACACGCATTACATGTGAATGGATCGTTTCTTCTGACCAGCATGTGACAAGTAGAAAGACAAGCTAATAGCTCGTACGAAGAATGACAGGCCGCAAAAATAAGACAAGGGGGCACTCCAGTCAGTCAATAAAGCTGACATATGAAATGTGGTCTTTGAGTCCATGAGGCCGCAATGTCCCCATTTTGAGGTCCATTGGTCCTCCTTCTGTAGGACTCCTTGATCCTACCACCTCAATCCCCTGAAATTGCATGGCCCGTATGTCGCCTGAATGTCGGTTATTTACATGAGAGACAACCGGAGTAATCAGTATTTCTACGGATGTCGTTGAGATGATCCACTATACGACATCGGAACTAGCGTATCGTCTTCCCTACATATTCGATACTGCAGGTACATGTGATCAAATATACCAGCCCAGATATTGTATGATTTGGTGGTAACTGTAGTCACTGCAGAATGTAGACCCGGGCTTAATGGAGTAGCACGCAATACAACTGCCACCGCGAAATGTCCCTTTAAGGGAATTATCCAACCAAGTCGATGGTGTGAATTTCTGGAAAAAACTGTGGCAGAGGCAACCCTTGAGGTTACGGACCCCTATGGTATGTAATCGCGGGGGTAAAACTGACACAATTCCCGATGTCGGGATCCATCTGTAGAATCCCACAGTGCTTGCGGAGGATCTCCCATATCGGACTATTAGACACATCAAATATGTCAATCAGCCGAACCTGTCCCTAAGCACTCTCCCTCTCACGAGGATTAAGAACGAGGATTAAGAAGTGATTCATGGGTGCAAAATAGTGAGTGTTGGTAGGCTGATAAGGAGTCTTTTACTAGGGATTTGACTTTTTCCACCCTCCTTTTAGTGTTTTAGTGCATATCTAATAAAGTTGCAGTTTTAGCGTCTTTTTTCCCTATCAGTGATTATATTCATCAGAAAGATGTTACATCTCCTTAGTATCAATTGTCCGTGAATAGTCAATACTTTATTTTTGTTTGTTTGTGGCATGGCAGGGTTCCTTGCACGCCCGATAAATATGGATTCCTAGGACAGCAAAGCAAGCTTGGTGTTCTCTGAAGGCAATCTTCCCTCTATAGAATATACAGTGACTATCAATGGGACCTTCAAAAATTTGACTCGGGCTTGTAAAGAAAATATTAGGGGATGGTGGGAGATACAGACCTTCAACACATATCTGAAAAATAGGATTGTGCCGAAAGGTCTTAGGATCCCACTGTTCCCTAATTACACGCCTGAGGTCCCCTGAATTCATTAAGAAGTGGGTAACAACATCTATAGAGTCATCTCTCCGACTTATGGGTTTGATAGAGGAGGAGAAATCCCTCTTTGAAAAGAGTACTACAGCCCTGCAAGAGTTGATTGAGTTAGCAGAAAAGTTCTCAACTCATGCTGAGTTTCAACGAAAGGAACAGCGATTAGAACAGAAATACACTGAGAAGTGTGAAAAAAGGAAGTATAACCACAACGACGGCACCAAACACCTATTCGTGATTTAGAGCAGTTAGAGGTAATAGTTTCATCTCCTCAATTACTTGTCAAGTGGGAACAAGAATTAACGAATAGTTCACTAAAACTAATGTCCCTCCTGTTGGAGGAGGAAAAAAGAGTTTTTGAGGAAACGTCAGCCAAGCTCAAGGAACTCACCCATTGCGCACTTAAACTTAAATCAGATATTGAGTTTACTAGGAGAGAGTCTTCCCTTCAGACCTCAGTAGAATGCTTTCAAAACCCTTTGAAGGAAAGGAAGCACAGACAGTTCAATAAGGACTTGACGGAATTTAGGGATAAGAAGGCCTACAATTTTGACAACAAAGTGGTCTTACAGTCAGAGTCGGAGGTCTTGTCATCAAAGGTCGAGATTTCTGACTCAGAAACCACAGGGCCCTATAGGAATATGAATTACAATCGGAGTGGTTACAATTCCTCCACTCGTAGACCTGGACGTAGGTGGTATAAATGGGGGAGACAGCAAGGGAATGTTGGTCGAGCAGGCGGGGGGTCACCCTGCCCAGCACCTACCCCCCTCCGCCTCCTCCTCCACGTTTGCCTCCTCTCAACCACAGGATCCTTTTTTATCGAACAATCAGAGTCCATATCAACTGAGAGATCGTACGAGGGGCGGGGACAGTTGTCCATAACTGATAGTCTCCAGGTCATCAACCTCTCCTTCTCTATTTTGACTCAAACAGAGAAAAATGTTAGAGAGGTCTCTCATTTGTACCTATGACCAAATATAATGTTTTTACTTGGATTAAGGATGTGAATCTGTTCTGTAGATGACTAAAATTGCATAAGTTCTATGTGAACACTAACAAACAAACATATTCTGAATTAGGAATTAATGTTGATGATTTCCCAGATTTACAGACCCTAATGGACTTGTGGGAGGAAGGTTCAAAAGAACCAGGTGATGGCCCCTTTACCAACTTGTGCCAAATAAGCACCGGATTGCCGCCTCCGATGAATTCGGAACATATCAACATTTTTTTTTACAATTGGTGAGTGCCGATTTGGAACAATTATCTGGTAAAAAATCTATACATTATAATTTGTCCCATTGCGAGTCAAAGGCCCTTAGAAGCCTTGAAACTGACAACACAGTTGTAATTAAGCCATCGGACAAAGGCGGCAACCTGGTTATTCTAGACCATTTTCAATATCAGAGAATGTGTCTAGAGACTCTAGACTTATTGAAAGTATAAGCAAAACTTCGTGGCACTCTGCCATCCGTTTGCCGCTGGAAGTCGGGTTCCCACCCCGTTTCAACAATAATATAAGAACTCCAGCAATAGCGTTGCAAAAAAGTAATCTTTTAATAGACATTTGCGGCTGTGTACAATTCATGACGTTTCGGCCATATATTGGCCTTCATCAGACTACAGCAAAAAGGAAAAGAAAGAAAAATAAAGTAAATAGTATAATCACATCTTATATATACATATTTATATAGTGTGCCATGGCAAGTGACATGGAATAAGACATACAGGTATAAAGCAATAATTAAGGTCCAGAGGATTCTGTAATCTTGTCCACCTGTCGGTCAGTGGTCGGACATATCCTTGGTGCAGGTAATGTGATCCGGTCCCATCTCCAATGAGAGCATGTTAAGGGATATAATGTTCATGTAAACGGAAGTCCATTGTATGCTTAAAAGTCCGTGAGCATCAGCAGCGTTACAGGAGTGGAGAGCATATATTATCATGATAAAATGGTTTAGGCAGAACTTAAGTAAGATATCCCTATGTTGAAATGGAACACCAGTATATAGAACTAACTAAAGGTAAATCCAATTATCAGCAGATCCATGAATAAATGAGAGGGATTTGGGAGGGGGAAGAGAGAGAGCAGGGCAGGAAATGGGGTAATGGGAATGCATGGTGTATCAAGTCTAGCTATTAGTCATATGTGCTAGGTATCCAGGAAGGATTGTATTGTCATCTGATTCTAAAAAGGTATACATAGTTAACACTGTACAGTTAGATTATGTCCTACCTTCTGCCGCTTTGGGGTAGATATCCAGGATACAGGCGTCTGTGTAAATGTGCAATCGCACTGTCTGGGATGCGCCTCTGTAGTTCAGGACGCGCACCCTTATTTAAGGGAGCGCGTCGGGAAGTAAGGGACATAGCGTATGCGCACTAGGTTCCAGTGCGTGTCACGCCGCGCTACTGTTTCTGGATGAGATCCGGTGTATGTGACATCGATGCACCTCAAGCCTCGTGGAAATTATATTTCCACATGCTACCACATATATAGATATACATATATAGATATACAATATAATATAGAGGTATCTAAATCCCAGATGGACTTATCGTAGGAGGGTCTATGGAAATAGTGAAAAACCGGAATAAAAAATGTCATATATAAGGTGAAGGGAAGGCATATTGGATGCTGACTTCTAGGTATCATAACGTGGTACCTACTATTGTGTAACCGTGCATAATAATTGGTAATTCAGATAAGGTTGTGTATTTCATAGTCCCTATTTAATCCTTTGGGTTCCAGGCTGTCAAGTGTATGGATCCAGTATGCTTCCCTCTTTTTTAACAATTTGATTCTGTCACCTCCCCTCCTACTTGGTGTCACCTGTTCAATTACTTGATATTTAAGTTGCGAGAGATTGTGACCTGCTGATTCAAAATGTGCTGGTACCGGAAGTAGTAGATTTTTTGCATCTAATATTGGATTTGTGCTGGCATACACGATCGCATATTTTTTGGGTTGTTTCCCCTACGTATATCTTACCACAGGGACACTTCAATAAGTATACAACAAAATTGGTTTCACATGTAAAAAAAACACGAATCGGGAAGCTTTTGCCTGACTGTGGGTGATGGAATTGGGGTCCTTTTAGTACATTCGAGCACTGGGAGCAATGTATGCAGGGAAAGGTTCCTGTCTTTTGTTTCTGCATGAATGTTTGTCTCAGGGTGGTCTTAGCCGGGCCTATGTCAGCCTTCACAATTAGAAAAGATAGAATAAGTTATAGGACCCTCCCTAGTGACCACGCCATGTTGTTTCAGACACAATTAAAAGCTATCCTCCAGGAAGGTCTGGAGAAAGGTGTGATCAACAAGACAGAATTTTCATTCCTTCTGCCTAAATCTCCACAGCTGGCAACTTTTTATTGTCTCCCAAAAGTGCATAAGGGACTACATGCCCTTAAGGGTTGACCTATTGTATCAGGCGTAAATTCCCTTACACATCATTGCGGCGTGTATTTGGATAAAGTTTTGAGTGACTTTGTGATGTCTCTGCTGTCGTATACGATAGACACTATGGACTTATTACGGAAGATCGAGGCGATTTCCATAGACTCTAATTGTTTTCTTGCCAGCATAGATGTAGAGTCTCTCTATACATCTATACCCCATGATAGAGGCCTCGTAGCTACGGCACATTATTTAATGACCAGAGGCACCTATTGTGAGAATCACAATCAATTCATTATACTTCTTTTAGAGTACACCCTCACTTTTGTTTAATGGACTGTTTTACCACCAGCTTAGGGGGGCAGCAATGGGGAGTCCCTGTGCTAACCTCCTCCTGGGCTGGTGGGAAGACAAGTACATCTTTCCAGGTCATCAAGTCTGGTGGAGCGATAAGATCCCCTTTTGGACGCGCTACATTGATGACATCTTTCTCATCTGGGGGGGGGGGGGGACCAAAGTAGAGTTTTATGACTTCATCACCTCACTTAATAGCAATGACATAGGCATCAGTTTTACGTATGAAATACAATCTAATGAGATCCCTTTTCTGGACGTGGAAGTGAGACTTTCTTCTGGGAGTCTATTCACTTCGGTGTTTCGAAAAACCACAGCTACAAATAGTATATTACACTGGAGTAGTCATCATCCTTTCACTGTTAAAAAAGGTATCCCGAAGGGACAATACCTTCGCGTACGTAGAAATTGCTCTAACAATGAGAGGTTCTATTGTGAATAAAGAAAACATTTAAAATAGAGTTTTCCAAAGAGGCTGCCCTGCTTCAACCTTAAGAGAAGCCTTTCATGTAGGGGAAGGAAGTAGAAGGAGTGATCTCCTTAGGGTCCATTCACACGTATTTTTACCTTTCCAGATAAACGTTCCTTTTTTTTTTTTCGGATCCGTTTTTCAGTACAACCTTCAGTTTTTTTTACTAAAGTGCTTCCGAATCCGTTCCGTGTTTCTGTGATTCAGTTTTTTTGGGGTTTTTTTCGAAAAGAAAAAAGAGGAGGAGGAATAGATGTTGCTAGGGTACCAAAAAAAAAAAAAAAATGGTGAAAACAGAGGACATCTTCTACAACAGGTGCCATTTTATTGTACTTTTGGTGTAGTAGGAGCTGTTTAAAAAAATCTCTGCCTTGCTAGCTTAGTTTTCTACAGTTATCTCACCGATCGTCATGTCTGAAGACTTGGATAATGTACCTGGATCATAGTGATCAATCGGTCCACTTCATATGCCATTTTGCAGGAGAGCAGAAGATGACCTGAACTTCTCTCACCACAGGCACTGAGGGCTGGACTTATTATTATTTTTTTGTTTCCTGTCAACTGATCAGTTAAAAAACTGATGACATTCGGATGGTTTTGTGCATGTCATCAGTTTTTATGCGGATCCATTGACTTGAATGGACAACGGACCAGAAAAACTGACAGAAAGTAGGACAAGCTTAATTTTTTTTTCAGGATCCGCATACTCGAAAATAGGAAAACGGAACGGATTCAGTGATTCGGAAAGCACTATGATTGGTGTCCGCATTTTTGCTGAGGCAATTGAAATTAATGGATCCGAAAAAAGGTTCCGATTTAAAACGGAACGGAAACGGAGTGTTATAACGGACGTGTGAATGGAGCCTTATACCCAGGATAAAAAAAAACTGATGACCTGATTCGTCTGATTGGGACATTTGACGTTGCTAATAAGGAATTTTGTAAATAACTTAAAAACTTACTGGCCCATCCCATCAATGTTATCCATCGATAGGATCGGCCAGTAGAACTTTCGAAAGCCATAGTTCCTTTTCCACAGATTACTTATCGAAAGGGCAGAAGCCTGAAAGACCAGTTAGTACACAGCCATTATACTGGCCCAAAAAAGGAAGGCACTTGGCTTGATAGAAAGCCGGTGGGAGTCTTCAGGTGTGGCACCTGTAAGGCCTGTAATTTCATAAAGACATCATAAACCGTGACGTGTTCGGCCAAAAATTATATCCACACAATTAAAGATTTTATTAATTGCAAGACGAGGGGAGTCGTATACATATGCCAGTGTACTTGTCCGAGAGATTATATTGGGAAGACATTTAGAGAATTTAGACGTAGAATATGTGAACATGTCAATGATGTTGTGAAACGTAAGAACACCCCGATTGCGAACCATGGTCACCAACATCATGGGGGAAACCTCAATTCCATTTCCTTTTCAGCCTTGGAGGCTGTTCCATTGTCCCCTAGAGGAGGTGACTGGGATCGGAAGATCCTTCAAAAGAAAAGTGAGTGGATTTATCGCTTCCGATTTCAGTCACTAATTGGTCTCAATGAGAGACTCACTTTCACGTGTTTCATTTCACGTGTTTCATTACGAGAAGGATCGCTTGTTATGGGTTGCTACCCCTTATATCTGGGTCCCCATTATCGAATAATTGGCGACTGATTCTCTCCATTATAATTTGGAGCGTCCATCTCCAATTCAATATTACATCACCATTATCCCCTTAGTTTTCTCCCTCCCCTTTCATTAAATCTTAGCTAATGACCTGTGATTTAGTCTGGGAATGTTTTATATGCCTGTTTTCATCATGTTCCACTGATATATCTAGTAAATAGAAGCGCCGTGCCTGCATTTTTATTGTATATCATCGTCAGGTCTCCAGCTGTCACGGCCATGGTTATGGTCGTGACTCCTGAACCGCATGCGGTTGTCAGCTGTCTTTGATTTGGTTGTCAATCACAGGTGAGGGCTGTGGTATTTGCCTCACCTGTGGTTGCTGCTGGCAACAGTATGTATGTGGCAGCATAGCAGTCTGAGCTGTGTCATGGCAGCTTGCTATGTTGTGCATGCGGTTATGTGTGTATGTGTGCACTTGGTTTTATGTATTGTGTGCACTTCCCCTTTAAGTGGTGTTTTCCCTTCCCTGGTGGTGGAAGGGTTAACTCCCTTTCTGTGTGTGTGAGACACTGGGTGTGTATGTGTGGGTGTGGCCAATTAGGCCTACAAAGTCTCTGTGTTTGGCATGTCTCAGTGGGTTGCTTCAGCCATGCTTAGCTGGAGCAGCCTCCTGTGCATTCCATCTGCCAGTGGGGGCCACCCTTGTGGTCATAAATGTAAAACAAACTAATTGTCATTCTTAAGTTTCTGATGTCCACTTGATGTTTTCCTTGTGATGTTATGCACCTATGGATCTGGGTTCCTGTGTGTGTGTGTGCTGTGTCCACTGGTGTTTGGGTGTGGACACTTGCTGTCTTGCACGGGATCCAGTCTGAGTGTCTGTGGCAGGTAGGTGTGGAAATGCTTTTCAGCCTCCTGCCATATCCATAGGCTGTTTATGTTCCTTTCCCCGCAGCTTGGCCAGTGAGACTCCTGTTCATTCGTGTCCAGAAGGAACAGGTCGTCTTACCCTGCTCCTTGTTCCAGGGCAATCCTGAGGGCTAGCAGGGACCCCAAGGTATCCGGTGTATGAGTCCTCCCACCTTCAGGGTTGACTCATATGGATAGGAGTCAGGGTCAGTTTAGGGACGCAATAGGAGGTGACCTGCTCCCTAATACTGTCGTCCTGGTCAAGCTGGCATCGCACGGCTGAGGGTTTTCCCCATCCTCAGCCGTGACACCAGCTTCTTTACTTCCGCATTTTAGGAGCGATGCATTCCACACGTGCGCTCAAAATCCAGGAAGTCACGTCTGTGCGCTCCATCTATGCGTTCCACGCACCGGAAGTGCGCCTCTTGGAGTCCGGAAATAATACTTTATATTTCAATTTCAGAGCGCTGGCGCTGGTCCCTAGCTAGCAAAGCTCACCATATCATCAATGGGTCGGGTCATGTGAGATCGCTGCCTAGTAAGTATGGCTTTATAGATGTACTGAATATCAATTTATCAGAATATGTTGGTGATTGTTTGCCTGTCTCAATGTATCATTTTTCAGCTCTTCACATAGACTGGCACTTCCATCCTACCTCTCACATGACTTCAGAGAAGCGAAGTACCTTTCTTTTCTGTACATCTATGATATTATCCCTACTTGAATATTTAACTAATTAATTACCCCCTGATGAACCGCGTGCTGCGGAAGAAACACGTTGAAACGCGTTGGGGTCACTAAGAAATATATTTTGGTAGCGTGAGCATTATATATCGCTATGCTGGGTATCCATTTGTATGTAGGGTTTTATAGGGTTTAGTCTAGGACCTAGGCACGGGGACAGGGTGCCTCCACCATCAGGGGGAATCCCTGGGCAGAGTCCTTTTAAGGGACGGGTAGAGACAGACTTTTTCAACCACCCAGCCCAGTATAGAGTGTCTCCCCCAGAGAACATGCCTATAGCCTTACTACCCGCTTTGTGTATCTGACATATTGTTATTGTTAGGTGAGTGTAACACTATATATCAATAGGTATATCCTATTACCCCAATTTGACTATTAAAAGTAATTTTAGAAGCACGTAATTTTCTCCTTTCACTTATGCTAAGTTAACTAGTATGTGTACAAAATCTGTGATATAAATATTTTCTTCTTAATAGTAGAAATACTATGAGGTCTAGCTGATAAATAAAAGCTACTTCTTTTAGTCCACCAATATACCTACAAGTAGTATGTAAGTATAATATAGGAAAATAGGGTCATAAAGCAGAAAATTATCATAAAATCGTCAAAACATCCCTGAGGAGGGAGATGTAGATAACTATAATTGGATGAATTACAAGACCCAAAAAGAAAACTTACTTCACCAGGGAGGTTCTTTGCGGGATGAAGCTCAAGACACCCGCAAAAACTAACTTCCCTCGCCTGGATCGCCTGTAGGAAGAAACGGCAGTTCCACAATGGGTGCTTCTTGTTAATTCCTTTAATAATAAATTCAGGTCTGGCTCAACGAGTTTCGGGGTCTTATTGGTCCCCCTTCATCAGGATAAAACATAGAGCAATAATATACAACAGACAATATATAGTATATATAGAAAAAGACCAAATACGCCCAAACATGTGGCACATGACGTCACTTCCGGTTCCGGTCATACAGGAAGTGGTGTGTTCCACTGTGGAACACACTCATTTCATAAATGTATTGGCAAAGTATTTCATTAGACAAACATACAAAAAGCATAAAAAAATATATTCTATAATGAGAAGCCTCCATAGGGCTTATTTGATCCGGTTAGTGGGGGAAGGAGACTGGGATCGGCGCAGTTTCCCGGAATCTGCGGTACCGGAAGTGTCCGGACCCGGTGGAATGCATTGGTGGAACTCATAGAGGCCAAGAAGGACACCAGGGTTCAAGTGCGCAGGTGTAGAGCGCATCAATGAAACGCAAGTGCGCTCCTGTCCATGCTGGTCTCGGAGATGGAGCGAATAACCCTTTAGTGTATGGCACAAGTTATTTTATCGCCATATGTATGATGAAAAAAGGGGAGCATAATGTAAAATAAACATAAGGATATTAACTTATCATAAAAAAGGCCAGAATATTAGCTTCTTATATATGATTCTATAGAATATATAGATGAGAAAATAATAATAATAAAAAAAATTAAAAATTTGTTATATATATATACAGTACAGACCAAAAGTTTGGACACACCTTCTCATTCAAAGAGTTTTCTTTATTTTCATGACTATGAAAATTGTAGATTCACACTGAAGGCATCAAAACTATGAATTAACACATGTGGAATTATATACATAACAAACAAGTGTGAAACAACTGAAAATATGTCATATTCTAGGTTCTTCAAAGTAGCCACCTTTTGCTTTGATTACTGCTTTCCACACTCTTGGCATTCTCTTGATGAGCTTCAAGAAGTAGTCCCCTGAAATGGTTTTCACTTCACAGGTGTGCCCTGTCAGGTTTAATAAGTGGGATTTCTTGCCTTATAAATGGGGTTGGGACCATCAGTGGCGTTGAGGAGAAGTCAGGTGGATACACAGCTGATAGTCCTACTGAATAGACTGTTAGAATTTGTATTATGTCAAGAAAAAAGCAGCTAAGTAAAGAAAAACGAGTGACAATCATTACTTTAAGAAATGAAGGTCAGTCAGTCAGCCGAAAAATTCGGAAAACTTTGAAAGTAAGGGCTATTTGACCATGAAGGAGAGTGATGGGGTGCTGCGCCAGATGACCTGGCCTCCACAGTCACCGGACCTGAGCCCAATTTAGATGGTTTGGGGTGAGCTGGACCGCAGAGTGAAGGCAAAAGGGCCGACAAGTGCTAAGCATCTCTGGAAACTCCTTCAAGACTGTTGGAAGACCATTTCAGGGGACTACCTCTTGAAGCTCATCAAGAGAATGCCAAGAGTGTGGAAAGCAGTAATCAAAGCAAAAGGTGGCTACTTTGAAGAACCTAGATTATGACATATTCTCAGTTGTTTCACACTTGTTTGTTATGTATATAATTCCATATGTGTTAATTCATAGTTTTGATGCCTTCATAGTCATGAAAATAAAGAAAACTCTTTGAATGAGAAGGTGTCCAAACTTTTGGTCTGTACTGTGTGTGTATATATATATATATATATATATATATATATATATAATGTAAAAAATCGGACTGCACTCCAAACGGTTCTTCAGTAAAACAGAAAGTTGTGTTTATTCACCCATGTGGTGGCAAAAAAGCGAAGTTTCGGCTCAACATGAGCCTTTCTCTATCATTGATAAAAAGTGCAAAGCAAGCATATAAAGGTGTGCTAATCAAATCATTTGATACATCAACATAATTGATACTTAATAGAAAACAGTACAAAAAATATACATACAATCATAAAGAGATCATCCCAGTGATCCCAAGTGCCTAGTGCTGACAATAAAACAAGTACATAATATGGCTGACTATCATATAATATTACATAGAATACATAAACATTATCAGCTGTTCCTCATACACACATTCATAATACATTAAGAAAGTAGGCTCTACAGTACAAAAATATATACATTGGCTATATTCCCTTCTGCAACATGGCGGCCCTTGGCTCAAATGATGAGGGTGCGCAGGCGCTTCCTTCCTCTACCATCGGTGCATGTGACGTGGCAGGCGTCTTTAGTGTGCGCCGGTTACGTCACCTATGAGCGGCAACACTGGACAAGTGCGATGCTGCTCGGACGCCGATTGATGAGGTATATGCGACCGGGACATGCGCACTCACACCCCAGAGACGCGCTGAACAGCGCGATAGTATACGTGGGCCTCATCAGACCCCCAGGTACCAATACATCATTATATCCCCGCCACATATGTTCACAATTAATGTATTATGGATAATCATGTGTGTATGAGGAACAGCTGATAATGTTTATGTATTCTATGTAATATTATATGATAGTCAGCCATATTATGTACTTGTTTTATTGTCAGCACTAGGCACTTGGGATCACTGGGATGATCTCTTTATGATTGTATGTATATTTTTTGTACTGTTTTCTATTAAGTATCAATTATATTGATGTATCAAATGATTTGATTAGCACACCTTTATATGCTTGCTTTGCACTTTTTATCAATGATAGAGAAAGGCTCATGTTGAGCCGAAACGTCGCTTTTTTGCCACCACATGGGTGAATAAACACAACTTACTGTTTTACTGAAGAACCGTTTGGAGTCTGATTTTTTACATTGTCTACAAGTGGGTAAGCTCCAGTTACCGTACTTGGACTTTGCACCCGTCCTAACCTGCTCCTAAGGTGGTGCTGCCAATAAGTTTTAATTATATATATATATATACAAACCGGATTCCAAAAAAGTTGGGACACTAAACAAATTGTGAAAAAAAACTGAATGCAATGATGTGGAGTTGGCAAATGTCAATATTTTATTTGTAATAGAACGTAGATGACAGATCAAACGTTTAATCCGAGTAAATGTATCATTTTAAAGGAAAAATACGTTGATTAAAATTTTCACGGTGTCAACAAATCCCAAAAAAGTTGGGACAAGTAGCAATAAGAGGCTGGAAAAAGTAAATTTGAGCATAACGAAGAGCTGAAGACCAATTAACACTAATTAGGTCAATTGGCAACATGATTGGGTATAAAAAGAGCTTCTCAGAGTGGCAGTGTCTCTCAGAAGCTAAGATGGGTAGAGGATCACCAATTCTCACAATGTTGCGCAGAAAGATAGTGGAGCAATATCAGAAAGGTGTTACCCAGCGAAAAATTGCAAAGACTTTGCATCTATCATCATCAACTGTGCATAACATCATCCGAAGATTCAGAGAATCTGGAACAATCTCTGTGCGTAAGGGTCAAGGCCGTAAAACCATACTGGATGCCCGTGATCTCCGGGCCCTTAAACGACACTGCACCACAAACAGGAATGCTACTGTAAAGGAAAATCACAGAATGGGCTCAGGAATACTTCCAGAAACCATTGTCAGTGAACACAATCCACCGTGCCATCCGCCGTTGCCAGCTGAAACTCTACAGTGCAAAGAAGAAGCCATTTCTAAGCAAGATCCACAAGCTCAGGCGTTTTCACTGGGCCAGGGATAATTTAAAATGGAGTGTGGCAAAATGGAAGACTGTTCTGTGGTCAGACGAGTCACGATTCGAAGTTCTTTTTGGAAATCTGGGACGCCATGTCATCCGGACCAAAGAGGACAAGGACAACCCAAGTTGTTATCAACGCTCAGTTCAGAAGCCTGCATCTCTGATGGTATGGGGTTGCATGAGTGCGTGTGGCATGGGCAGCTTGCATGTCTGGAAAGGCACCATCAATGCAGAAAAATATATTCAGGTTCTAGAACAACATATGTTCCCCTATCCAGACGTCATCTCTTTCAGAGAAGACCCTGCATTTTTCAACAAGATAATGCCAGACCACATTCTGCATCAATCACAACATCATGGCTGCGTAGGAGAAGGATCCGGGTACTGAAATGGCCAGTCTGCAGTCCAGATCTTTCACCTATAGAGAACATTTGGCGCATTATAAAGAGGAAGGTGCAACAAAGAAGGCCCAAGACGATTAAACAGTTAGAGGCCTGTATTAGACAAGAATGGGAGTGCATTCCTATTTCTAAGCTTGAGAAACTGGTCTCCTCGGTCCCCAGACGTCTGTTGTGTGTTGTAAGAAGAAGGGGAGATGCCACACAGTGGTGAAAATGGCCTTGTCCCAACTTTTTGGGGATTTGTTGACACCATGAAATTCTGATTCAACATATTTTTCCCTTAAAATGGTACATTTTCTCAGTTTAAACTTTTGTTCCGTGATTTATGTTCCATTCTGAATAAAATATTAGAAGTTGGCACCTCCACATCATTGCATTCAGTTTTTATTCACGATTTGTATAGTGTCCCAACTTTTTGGGAATCCGGTTTGTGTGTGTATATATATATATATATATATATATATACACATAGTTGTATGGCAGATGAAAGAAAATAAAAGAATAAGGACATTTTTGCAATGAAAAAGGTATCAGTGATATAAACAAAATCAGGAGTAAAATGGTATCAAAACATGCCAATAAATCAATAGATAAAGCAATAAAAAAGGGGGGGATTTTGAACCTTTTGTAGCGCCACTGTAAACAGTAGAATGCGTGCCACGTGATATTATTAAAGGAAGGATTTTTATTCTATGATACAAAAGGTTCAAAATCCCCCCCTTTTTTATTGCTTTAAGTTTTATTTCTATTGCCACATCTGCGGCAGAGAAAAGGACCTTGGCAGCAGTACAGGATCCCGCACGCTGGAGGCAAATACCAGCAAGGCTATCTACAGTTGTTATGGCTCATCACAACAACAAATGGTAAGCGCTTCTTATATATAGTGTGATTTAACTGTTCTACAGCCGCACACGCGAGGTGCGGCCTCCTGTCTTCTATTTTCTTTTAAATAAATCAATAGATACCATATTGACCCAAAGAAAGGGGATCGAGCGTATACATATACATACCAATAAAAAAATATATAAAAACATGTGGAATGATTAAATAAATAAAAATGAAAAAAAAAAGGACACATAGGATCTACATATAGAAAAAAGTGTGTGTGTGTGTGTATATATATATATATATATATATATATATATATATTATTATTATTTTTTTATTTTTTTTCAACGAATGAAGAGGCAGCACTTCCAGTTTTTGGTGACAGGGTGACGACCCCAAACTTTATTCCCAGCAACGTTTCAGCCTTCTCAATGAGGCCTTTGTCAAGCTACAACAGTGCTAAAATGTGGGGTCTATATACCCATAATTCATTACAAATTCAGTGCAATCAGTGAAACCACATGTTAACAATAAAATCACATGACCATCAAACATCATAATATCACATGACTTTCTGTGTACATTCAATGTTTATATCAAAAGGATAAAACTATCATAAAACCCCTTATTACATCAATCAATAGAGTTGCCACCCATATCCGCTGAAAAAGGGAATACCGAAGGGGCAATTCCTTTGGATGCGTCGGAACTGCTCATCCCTTTCAGACTTCCAGGCTGCAAATAAGTGGGTAGTTACTCACAATTATTACACTGTGTCCACCTTGGTGGTTCAAGACCTAATGATCAAAGTCCTCTGTACACAGTGGCTGTTTTCTTTACCGCTGGTAGTGAGTCTTTTAACCCCTTAAGGACTCAGCCCTATTTCACCTTAAGGACTTGGCCATTTTTTGCAGCAGCAATAAGTGGGTAGTTACTCACAATTATTACACTGTGTCCACCTTGGTGGTTCAAGACCTAATTATCAAAGTCCTCTGTACACAGTGGCTGTTTTCTTTACCGCTGGTAGTGAGTCTTTTAACTCCTTAAGGACTCAGCCCTATTTCACCTTAAGGACTTGGCCATTTTTTGCAAATCTGACCAGTGTCCCTTTAAGTGCTCATAACTTTAAAACACTTTGACTTACCCAGGCCGTTCTGAGATTGTTTTTTCGTCACATATTTTACTTCATGACACTGCTAAAATTGGGTCAAAAAAGTTAATTTTTTTGCATAAAAAAATAAAATTTTTACCAAAATTTTAGAAAAATTAGCAAATTTCAAAGTTTCAGTTTCTCTACTTCTGTAATACATAGTAATACCCCCAAAAATGGTGATGACTTTACATTCCCCATATGTCTACTTCATGTTTGTAGCATTTTGGGAATGATATTTTTTTTTTTGGGGATGTTACAAGGCTTAGAAGTTTAGAAGCAAATTTTGAGATTTTTCAGAAATCTTCAAAATCCCACTTTTTATGGACCAGTTCAGGTTTGAAGTCATATTGTGAGGCTTAGATAATAGAAACCTCCCAAAAATGACCCCATTCCCCAAGTGGCAGGGGGGGGGGTCTGATAGATGGATCAAGAAAGTTTTGTGTAAAATTTTTTATTTTTTTTTCCTAACTTACTTTTCCCTTCTTTCCCTTCCTAATGGTGCCTCTCCCTCACTGACCCTAACCTACCTGGGAGGCGATGGGTGCAGGAGGGTGATGGATTACGATTAGGGGGACTCAGGAGCTGGTGCTGAACGGTGCTGCACGGTCAGGGTGCTGGACAGGAAGAGGAGGGGAGAGAGGAGCGCAGGAAGTTTGAATCTCGCGCCTCTCTCCCCTGCACCAATCAGCACCCTGGACAGCAGTGTTCAGCACCAGGGCCAGCACCGCCTCTCCAAATCTTCGTACTGCGATTGGTGGTGTGTAATCACGCCATCGAT